>NW_028290205.1:0-28561 GCF_059628265.1 Tinamus guttatus | reverse complement strand
GGAATTTGGGGGATTTGGGGGCTCTCGGGGGGATTTGGGGGCATTTGGGGGTATTTGGGGCATTTGGGGGCTATTTGGGGGGATTTGGGGGCTCTCGGGGGGATTTGGGGGCATTTGGGGGGGATTTGGGGCATTTAGGGGCTATTTGGGGGGATTTGGGGTATTTGGGGGCATTCGGGTTCTGCTGGGGGAATTGGGGGAATTTGGGGGGATTTGGGGGCTGTTGGGAGAATTTGGGGCGATTTGAGGGGATTTGGGGGCTCTTGGGGAGATTTGGGGGCATTTGGGGGGGATTTGGGGCATTTGGGGGCTATTTGGGGGGGATTTGGGGGATTTTGGGGCATTCGGGTTCTGCTGGGGGAATTGGGGGAATTTGGGGGGATTTGGGGGCTCTTGGGGAGATTTGGGGCGATTTGAGGGGATTTGGGGGCTGTTGGGGGGATTTGGGGGCATTTGGGGGGGATTTGGGGCATTTAGGGGCTATTTTGGGGGGGATTTTGGATATTTGGGGGATTTGGATTTTGTTGGGGGAATTGGGGGAATTTGAGGGGATTTGGGGGCTGTTGGGAGAATTTGGGGCGATTTGGGGGGATTTGGGGGCTCTTGGGATTTGGGGGCATTTGGGGGGATTTGGGGCATTTAGGGGCTATTTTGGGGGGGATTTTGGATATTTGGGGGATTTGGATTTTGTTGGGAGAATTGGGGGAATTTGGGGGGATTTGGGGGCTGTTGGGGAGAATTTGGGGCGATTTGAGGGGATTTGGGGGCTCTTGGGGGGATTTGGGGGCTCTTGGGGGGATTTGGGGGCATTTAGGCGGATTTAGGGGCATTTTGGGGGTACCTGGGCGCTCTTGAGGGCATTTTAGGGGTATTTGCGCCCATTTTGGGCCGTTTCTGGGCGCTTTTGGCGCGGACAACACGGAGCAGCCGCCGGGGGGGGGGGGCACCTCATTTTGGGGTGAAATCCCGGGGTTTTGGGACACTTTGGGGGTGGATGAGCCCCCCGCCCCCCCCCCCCCAGAGGGCCCAGGCGTCCGGGCCCCCCCCTCCCCCCCCCCCACCATCTGGTGCCGCGGGGGATTATGGGGGATTATGGGGGATTGGCCCCTCCCCCCCCCGGGAATGTGGGTCACGTGGGGGGGGGCAATGGGGGGGGTGTTAATTAAAGGGGTTAATTGGGGGGGTCATTAAGGGGGGGGGTCTTAATTGGGGCTGTTTAGATGGGGTTGGGGGGCTGTTTATTGGGTTAATTAGTGCTAATTGGGCATCGGGGGTGTTAATTGGGGGGTTGTTAATGGGGGGGCTGTTAATTAGGGGGCTGTTAATTGGGGGGTTGTTAATTGGGGTTGTTAATTGGGGGGGTTGTTAATTGGTGGGTTGTTAATGGGATTGTTAATTGGGGGGTTGTTAATTGGGGGTTGTTAATTGGGGGTTGTTAATTGGTGGGTTGTTAATTGGGGGGTTGTTAATTGGGGTGTTGTTAATGGGGGGTGTTTGTTAATGGGGGGTATTTGGGGCTGCTAATTGGGGCTTATGGAGAGGGTGTTAATTAAGGGGGGGCATCTGGGGGTCTGTTAATTAGAGGCTCTTAATTAAAGGCTGTTAATTAGGGGAGGGTCCTCGTGGGCCGTTAATTAAGGGCTGTTAATTAGGGCTGGGCTTGGGGGGTATCTGAGGGGGGGGGGGGGGGTGTTCTTAATTAGACCCTGTTAATTAGGAGGCCGGTTGTTAATTAGGGCCCTCATTAAGGGCGGTTAATTGGGGGGAGGGGGCAGCCCCGAGCTGACATTTTTGGGGCAAATCAGCGGGATTTTGGCGTCTCCCCCCCCCATGACGTCATTGGCTCCTCCCCCCCCCGGACGCCTGGGCCCCCTCTGGGGGGGAGGGGCAGTAATTAGGCCACGGGGGGGGGGAGGGGCCTCCTAATGAGCTCGTCACCCTCATTAGCGCCCCCTCCCCCCCCCGTGGCCTAATTACGGCCCCTCCCCCCCCCCAGCGGGGGCCCAGGCGTCCGGGAGCGGCGAAACGGCCCCGTTTGCACCAAAAAAGCCCTTTTTCACCCCCAAAAAAAACCATTTCCACCCAAAAACCCCCCATTTCCACCCAAAAAAAACCCACGTCGCCACTCAAAAAAACCTGTTTCCACCCCAAATCCCCCGTTTCCACCAAAAATGACCATTTTCACCCCCCAAAAACCCATTTCCACCCCAAAACCACCCATTTTTCCACTCAAAAAAATCCCTGTTTTCACCCAAAACCCCCCGCTTCCACCAAAAAGCCCATTTTCAGCCCAAAAAAAACCATTTCCACCCAAAAAAACCCCCACGTTTCCACTCAAAAAAATCCGTTTTCACCCAAAACTCCCCGTTTCCACCAAAAAAGCCCATTTTTCACCCCAAAAAAACCCATTTCCACCCAAAAAAAACCCCACGTTTCCACTCAAAAAACCCGTTTCCACCCAAACCCCCCCGTTTCCAACAAAAAAGCCCATTTTCACCCCCCAAAAAGCCATTTCCACCCCCAAAAACCCCACGTTTCCACTCAAAAAAACCCCACTGTTTCCACCCAAAACCCCCGTTTCCACCAAAAATGACCATTTTCACCCCAAAAAACCATTTCCACTCAAAAAAATCCTCACTTTTCCACTCAAAAAAACCCGTTTTCATCCAAAACCCCCCGTTTCCAACAAAAAAGCCCATTTTCACCCCCCAAAAAAATCCATTTCCACCCAAAAAATCCCCATGTTTCCACACCAAAAAAAAACCTGTTTCCACCCAAAACCCCCCGTTTCCACCCAAAAAGCCCATTTCCACCCCAAAAACCCATTTCCACACAAAAAAAACCCATTTCCACCCAAAACCCCCACGTTTCCACTCAAAAAAACCTGTTTTCACCCAAAACTCCCCGTTTCCACCAAAAAGCCCTTTTTCACCCCCAAAAAACCCATTTCCATCCCAAAACCACCCATTTTTCCACTCAAAAAACCCGTTTTCACCCCAAACCTCCGTTTCCACCAAAAAAGCCCATTTTCACCACAAAAAAACCATTTCCACCCAAAACCCTCCACTTTTCCACTCAAAAAAATCCGTTTTCACCCAAAACCCCCGTTTCCACCAAAAAAAGCCCATTTTCACCCCCAAAAAAGCCATTTCCACACAAAAAACCCCACGTTTCCACTCAAAAAAACCCCAGTTTCCACCCAAAACCCCCGTTTCCACCAAAAATGACCATTTTCACCCCAAAAAACCATTTCCACTCAAAAACACTCTCACTTTTCCACTCAAAAAAAACCCTTTTTCACCCCAAACCCCCCGTTTCCACCAAAAAAGCCCATTTCCACCCCAAAAAAACCATTTCCACCCAAAACCCCCCACGTTTCCACTCAAAAAAAATCCCTGTTTCCTCCCAAAACCCCCCATTTCCAACAAAAAACCCATTTTCACCCCAAAAAACCCATTTCCACCCCAAAAACCCACTTTTCCACTCAAAAAAAACCCGTTTCCACCCAAACCCTCCCGTTTCCACCAAAAAAGCCCATTTCACCCCAAAAACCCATTTTCACCCAAAAATCCTCACTTTTCCACTCAAAAACCCCGTTTTCATCCAAAACCCCCCGTTTCCAACAAAAAAGCCCATTTTCACCCCCCAAAAAATCCATTTCCACCCAAAAAATCCCCATGTTTCCACACCAAAAAAAAAACCCATTTCCACCCAAAAAACCCACGTTGCCATTCAAAAAGCCCTGTTTCCACCCAAAACCCCCCGTTTCCACCAAAAAAGCCCATTTCCACCCCAAAAAAAACATTTCCACCCAAAACCCCCCACTTTTCCACTCAAAAAAATCCCTGTTTTCACCCAAACCCTCCCGTTTCCACCAAAAAAGCCCATTTCACCCCAAAAAACCCATTTCCACCCAAAAAAACCTCACTTTTCCACTCAAAAAAAACATTTTCATCCAAAACCCCCCGTTTCCAACAAAAAAGCCCATTTTCACCCCAAAAAAAACATTTCCACCCCCAAAAAAACCCATTTTGCCACTCAAAAAAAACCCTGTTTCCACCCAAAACCCCCCGTTTCCACCAAAAAAGTCGATTTTCACCCCCCCAAAAATCCCCACGTTTCCATTCCAAAAAGCCCTTTTTTTCCACCCGAAAACCCCATGTCCACCAAAAACCCCGTTTCCACCCCAAAAAACCCACATTTCTACCCCAAATCCCACCGTTTCGACCCCAAAAAACAATTCCCAGCCAAAAAACCCTGTTTCCACCCAAAACCCCCCGTTTCCACCAAAAAAGCCCATTTTCACCCCAAAAAACCCTGTTTCCACCCAAAACCCCCCGTTTCCACCAAAAAAGCCCATTTTCACCCCAAAAACCCCTGTTTCCACCCAAAACCCCCCATATTGGAGGGGGCGGAGCCACCGGGACGTTCAAGGCGGCTGTTTCTCTATATAGAAAATATCCCTGTGCCTTTATTATTAATATTAATTATAATAATGATGATGATTATTAATTATAATAATGATTATTAATTACTGTTGTCGTTGCTGTTAGACCAGGAGCCTCCGGGGAAGGGGCGGGATTGGAGCCGAGGGGGCGGGGCCGGGGGCGGGGCTATGGGGGGGGACGAGCAGTGCTGGGGGCGGGGACATGGGGGGACATTGGGGACATTGGGGACATGGGGGGACATTGGGGACATTGGGGGACATGGGGGACATTGGGGACATGGGGACATGGGGGACATTGGGGACATGGGGGGACATTGGGGACATTGGGGACATGGGGGGACATGGGGGGACATGGGGACATGGGGGACATTGGGGACATCGGGGACATGGGGGACATGGGGGGACATTGGGGACATGGGGGGACATTGGGGACATGGGGGGACATGGGGGGACATTGGGGACATCGGGGACATGGGGGGACATTTGGGGACATTGGGGACATGGGGGACATGGGGGGACATTGGGGACATGGGGGGACATGGGGGGACATTGGGGACATTGGGGACATGGGGGACATGGGGGACATGGGGGGACATTGGGGACATGGGGGGACATGGGGGGACATGGGGGACATGGGGGGACATTGGGGACATGGGGGACATGGGGGACGCTGTGACATGGGGACACCGGGAAGCGGAATCACCGTGACCGGGTGACACGGGGACACGGTGACATGGGGACATGGGGACACCGTGACGCGGTGACAGGGTGACGCAGCAGCACCATCAGTTGTGGTTGACGGGGTGACACGGTGACACCGGGCTGCAGTGACAGGGTGACGCGGTGACACGATGCTGGTGCTGGCAGTTGCGGTTGACACCGTGACGCGGTGACACGGCAGGGCCGTCAGTCACGGTTGACGCGGGGATCCAGTGACAGGGTGACACGGTGCCATCGGTCGCGGTTGCCGTGGTGACAGGGTGTCATCAGTTGCGGTTGACGGGGGGGGTGACACGGTGCCGCGTCGCTGTCAGTCATGGTGACGAGGTGACGGGGTGTTGTCCGTTGTGGTGACAGGGCGCCGTCAGTTGCAGTGACTGGCTGGTGTCAGTCGCGGTTGATGGGGTGACAGGGTGACACATCGCCATCAGTCACGGTGACGCAGTGCCATCAGTCACGGTTGGTGGGGTGTTGTCAGTGATGGTGACACATTGCCATCAGTCACGGTGCCGTCAGTCGCAGCTGGTGGGGTGTTGTCAGTTGTGCTGACGCAGTGACAGGGTGTTGTCAGTCACGGCGATGCAGTGCTGTCAGTCAGTCACGGTGCCGTCAGTCGCGGTTGACGTGGTTGACATGGTGTTGTCAGCCGCGGTTGATGCGGTTGGTGGGTGTGTTGTTGTCAGTCAGTCGCGGTTGCCGCGGTGACGCGATGTTGCTGTCAGTCACTCGCAGCTGATGTGCAGGCGGGGCGTTGCTGTCAGTCAGTCGCGGTTGACAGGGTTGACATGGTGTTGTCAGTCGCGGTTGTCGCGGTTGGTGGGGGTGTTGCTGTCAGTCGCGGTTGACGTGCAGGCGGGGTGTTGTCAGTCAGGATTGACACGGTGTTGTCAGTCACGGTGACGCGGTGTTGTCAGTCAGTCAGTCGCGGTTGATGCGGTGACAGGGTGTTGCTGTTGGTCAGTCGTGGTTGCTATGGTGAAGTGGTGTTGCTGTCAGTCAGTCGCAGTTGACACAGTGTTGTCAATCAGTCGCGGTTGCCATGGTGACAGGGTGTTGTCAGTCAGTCACGGTTGACACGCAGGCGGGTTGTTGCTGTCAGTCAGTCGCGGTTGCCATGGCGTCACGGTGTTGTTGTCAGTCAGTCGCAGTTGCCGCGGTTGGTGTGTTGCTGTCAGTCAGTCGCGGTTGACGGTGTTGTCAGTCAGTCAGTTGCGGTTGACGCGCAGGCGGGTTGTTGCTGTCAGTCACGGTTGCCATGGTGCCACGGTGTTGTCAGTCAGTCGCGGTTGCCATGGCGTCGCGGTGTTGCTGTCAGTCAGTCGCGGTTGACGTGGTTGACGGTGTTGTCAGTCAGTCGCGGTTGCCATGGTGTCGTGGTGTTGCTGTCAGTCAGTCGCGGTTGACGCGGTTGACGGTGTTGTCAGTCAGTCGCGGTTGACGCGCAGGCGGGTTGTTGCTGTCAGTCAGTCGCGGTTGCCGCGGCGTCGCGGTGTTGCTGTCAGTCGCGGTTGACGCGAAGGCGGGTTGTTGTTGTCAGTCAGTCGCGGTTGCCGCGGTGTTGCGGTGTTGCTGTCAGTCAGTCGCGGTTGCCATGGCGTCGCGGTGTTGCTGTCAGTCAGTCGCGGTTGACGTGCAGGCGGGTTGTTGCTGTCAGTCAGTCGCGGTTGCCGCAGTGTCGCGGTGTTGCTGTCAGTCAGTCGCGGTTGATGGTGTTGTCAGTCAGTCGCGGTTGTCGCGGTGTTGCTGTCAGTCAGTCGCGGTTGACGCGCAGGCGGGTTGTTGCTGTCAGTCAGTCGCGGTTGATGGTGTTGTCAGTCAGTCGCGGTTGACGCGGTTGCCGCGGTGTTGCTGTCAGTCAGTCGCGGTTGACGCGCAGGCGGGTTGTTGTTGTCAGTCAGTCGCGGTTGACGCGCAGGCGGAACGCCACCCGCCCCGCGAAGCGGTCCCGCTCGTCACCATCGCCCAGCCCGGCCGCCTGTAGCCGACACTCCACGTGGTGCTCGAGGCCGCCTGTCGCGTTCAGGAACTGAACGGCCACCACCGGCTGCGTGTAGTTCACCTGGGGGGCGCCCCATAGCGCGCTAAGGGCCCCGGCGTCCGGGAGCGCCCCATAGAGCCCCATAACCCCAAAGGGCCCCATAGAGCCCCATAGAGCCCCCATAACCTCCTAAGGGCCCCATAGAGCCCCATAGAGCCCCATAACCCCACAAGGGCCCCATAGAGCCCCATAGAGCCCCCATAACCTCCTAAGGGCCCAGGCGTCCGGGAGCGCCCCATAGAGCCCCATAACCCCAAAGGGCCCCATAGAGCCCCATAGAGCCCCATAACCCCAAAGGGCCCCATAGAGCCCCATAGACACCCCATAAACCCCTAAGGGCCCAGGCGTCCGGGAGTGCCCCATAGAGCCCCATAACCCGCTAAGGGCCCCATAGAGCCCCATAGAGACCCCATAACCTCCTAAGGGCCCAGGTGTCCGGGAGCACCCCATAGAGCCCCATAACCCCACAAGGGCCCCATAGAGCCCCATAGACACCCCATAACACCCCAAGGGCCCAGGCATCCGGGAGCGCCCCATAGAGCCCCATAACCCCAAAGGGCCCCATAGAGCCCCATAGAGACCCCATAACCCCCCAAGGGCCCCATAGAGCCCCATAGACACCCCATAACCTGCTAAGGGCCCAGGCGTCCGGGAGCGCCCCATAGACACCCCATAACCCCAAAGGGCCCCATAGAGCCCCATAGAGCCCCATAACCCCAAAGGGCCCCATAGAGCCCCATAGAGCCCCCATAACCTGCTAAGGGCCCCATAGAGCCCCATAACCCCACAAGGGCCCCATAGAGCCCCCATAACTCCCTAAGGGCCCCGGCATCCGGGAGTGCCCCATAGAGCCCCCATAACCTGCTAAGGGCCCAGGCGTCTGGGAGCGCCCCATAGAGCCCCATAACCTCCTAAGGGCCCAGGAGTGCCCCATAGACACCCCATAACCCCCTAAGGGCCCCGGCGTCCGGGAACGCCCCATAGAGCCCCATAACCCCCCAAGGGCCCCATAGAGCCCCATAGAGCCCCATAACCCGCTAAGGGCCCCATAGAGCCCCATAGACACCCCATAACCCCATAAGGGCCCAGGCGTCCAGAAGCGCCCCATAGAGCCCCCATAACCCCCCAAGGGCCCCATAGAACCCCATAGAGACCCCATAACCTCCTAAGGGCCCCGGCGTCCAGGAGTGCCCCATAGAGCCCCATAACCCCCCAAGGGCCCCATAGAGCCCCATAGACACCCCATAACCCCCTAAGGGCCCAGGAGCACCCCATAGAGCCCCCATAACCCCATAAGGGGCCCAGGCGTCCGGGTCCCCCCATCCCCCCGAAGGGGCCCAGGCGTCCGGGTCCCCCCACCCCACATAAGGGGCCCAGGCGTCCGGGGGCTCACGTGGGCGCGCTTGCCGTAGTAGGGGAAGTACATGAGGTCGATGGAGCCGTTGGGGGGGTAGAGGGCCAGGGGGCCCAGGCGGGCGGCCGCCTCCTCCTGCTGCGACCCCGAAACGGCCCGAAATGACCCGAAACGGCCCGAAACGACCCGAAATACCCCGAAACACCCCCGAAACCACCCAAAACGACCCGAAATACCCCCGAAACCACCCAAAACCACCCGAAATACCCCCGAAACCACCCGAAATACCCCTGAAACCACCCAAAATACCCCCGAAACGACCCGAAATACCCCCGAAATGACCCGAAACCACCCGAAATACCCCCGAAATGACCCGAAATATCCCCGAAACGGCCCGAAACACCCCCGAAATGACCTGAAACCACCCGAAATACCCCCGAAACGACCCGAAATACCCCCGAAACCACCCGAAATACCCCCGAAACCACCCAAAATGATGCAAAATACCCCCGAAACCACCCAAAATACCCCCGAAACCACCGAAACACCCCCGAAACCGCCCGAAATACCCCCGAAACGGCCCGAAATACCCCCGAAACCACCCAAAACCACCCGAAATACCCCCGAAACGACCCGAAATACCCCCGAAATGACCTGAAACCACCCGAAATACCCCCGAAATGACCCGAAATACCCCCAAAACGGCCCAAAACACCCCCGAAACAACCCAAAATACCCCTGAAACCACCCGAAATACCCCCGAAACCACCCAAAATGATGCAAAATACACCCGAAACCACCCGAAATACCCCCGAAACCACCGAAACACCCCCGAAACCACCTGAAATGACCCGAATTATCCCCGAAATGACCCGAAATACCCCCAAAGCGACCCGAAATACCCCCGAAAACACCCGAAATACCCCCAAAACCACCGGAAACGACCCGAAATACACCCGAAACGACCCAAAATACACCCGAAATGACCCCAAATACCCCTGAAACAACCCAAAATACCCCCGAAACCACCTGAAACAACCCAAAATACCCCCAAAACTACCCGAAATACCCCCGAAACCACCCGAAACACCCCCGAAACGACCCAAAACGACCCAAAATACCCCCGAAACCACCCGAAATGACCCCAGATACCCCCGAAACAACGTCAAACACCCCTGGAACGACCCAAAATACCCCCAAATACCCTCAAAAGGACCAGAAACACCCCGAAAATGACCCAGAATACCCCTGAAATGACCCAAAATACTCCCAAAACAACCCAAAATACCTCAAAAATGACCCAAAACGACCCGAAATACCACCAAAATGACCCGAAATGACCCGAAACACCCCCAAAATGACCCCAGATACCCCCAAAATAGCCCCAAATACCCCCTGAAGGACTCTGGATACCCCCAAATATCCCCAAAAGGAACCAAAATACCCCCAAAATGACCCAAAATAACTCCAAAAAGAACCAAAATACCCCCGAATACTCCCAAAACGACCCAAAATACCCCCCAAACGACCCAAAATACCCCCAAAATGACCCCGGATACCCCTAAAACGACCCCCGATGCCCCCAAATTGGCCCCAAATACCCCTGAAAGGAACCAAAATACCCCCGAACGGACCCAAAATACACCCAAAATGACCCCAAATACCCCCAAAAGGACGCAAATACCCCCCAAATGACCCAAAATACCCTTAAAAGGACCCCCGACATCCCCGAAATGACCCCAGATACCCCCAAAAGGACCCAAATACCCCCCAAATGGCCCCAAATACCCCCAAAAGGGCCCACATACCCTTAAAGGGACCCCTGGTACCCCCAAAATACCCCCAAATACCCCTCAAAAGTACCCTAGATACCCCAAAACAGCCCCAGATACCCCCGAAAGGACCCCAAAATACCCCTCAAATGACCCCAAATACCCCCCAAAAGTACCCTAGATACCCCCAAAACAACCCCAAATACCCCCAAAAGGACCCAAATACCCCTCAAATGACCCCAAAACACCCCAAAATGACCCCCAAATGCCCCGGTGTCCCCTGTGTCCCCAGGCCAGTCCCGTTCTGCTCCCAATGTCCCCAGTCCATCCCAGTTTATCCCAGTTTATCCCAGTTTATCCCGGTTTATCCCAGTCCATCCCAGTTTATCCCAGCCCATCCTGGTCCCTCCAGTTTATCCCAGTCCATCTTGGCCCATCCCAATCCATCCCAGTTCATCCCAGTCCATCCCAGTTTGTCCCAGTTTATCCCAGTCCATCCCAGTTTATCCCAACCCATCCTGGTCCCTCCAGTTTATCCCAGTCCATCTTGGCCCATCCCAATCCATCCCAGTTCATCCCAGTTCATCCCAGTTTATCCCAGCCCATCCCAGTTTATCCCAATCCATCCCCATTTATCCCAACCCATCCTGGTCCCTCCAGTTTATCCCAGTCCATCCCAGTTCATCCCAATCCATCCCAGTTTATCCCAGTCCATCCCAGTTCATCCCAATCCATCCCAGTTCATCCCAGTTCATCCCAGTTTATCCCAATCCATCCCAGTTTATCCCAACCCATCCTGGTCCCTCCAGTTTATCCCAGTCCATCTCGGCCCATCCCAATCCATCCCAGTTCATCCCAGTTCATCCCAGTTCATCTTAGTCCATCCCGGTTTATCCCAGTCCATCCCGTCCCATCCTGGTTTATCCCAGTCTATCCCAGCCCATTCCTGTTTATCCCGGCCCATCCTGGTCCATCCCATCCTGGTTTATCCCAGTCTGTCCTGGTTTATCCCAATCTATCCCAGCCCATCTCAGTTTATCCCATCTCATCTTGGCTCATCCCAGTCCATCCCAGTTTGTCCCAGTTTATCCCAATCCATCCCAGTTTATCCCAGCCCATCCTGGTCCCTCCAGTTTATCCCAGTCCATCTTGGCCCATCCCAATCCATCCCAGTTCATCCCAGTTTATCCCAGCCCATCCCATCTTATCCCAATTATCCCAGTCTATCCTGGCCCATCCCAGTTTATCCCAGCCCATCCTAGTTCATCTTAGTCCATCCCGGTTTATCCCAGTCCATCCCGTCCCATCCTGGTTTATCCCAGTCTATCCCGGCCCATTCCTGTTTATCCCGGCCCATCCTGGTCCATCCCATCCTGGTTTATCCCAGTCTATCCCGGTTTATCCCAATCTATCCCAGCCCATCTCAGTTTATCCCATCTCATCTTGGCTCATCCCAGTCCATCCCAGTTCATCCCGGTTTATCCCAGTCCATCCCAGTTTATCCCAGCCCATCCTGGTCCCTCCAGTTTATCCCAGTCCATCTTGGCCCATCCCAGTTCATCCCAGTCCATCCCAGTTCATCCCAGTTCATCCCAGTTTATCCCAGCCCATCCCAGTTTATCCCAATCCATCCCAGTTTATCCCAGCCCATCCTGGTCCCTCCAGTTTATCCCAGTCCATCCCAATCCATCCCAGCCCATCCCAGTTTATCCCAATTATCCCAGTCTATCCTGGCCCATCCCAGTTTATCCCAGTCCATCCCAGTTCATCTTAGTCCATCCCAGTCCATCCTGTCCCATCCTGGTTTATCCCAGTCTATCCCGGCCCATTCCTGTTTATCCCGGCCCATCCTGGTCCATGCCATCCTGGTTTATCCCAGTCTGTCCCGGTTTATCCCAATCTATCCCAGCCCATCTCAGTTTATCCCATCTCATCTTGGCTCATCCCAGTCCATCCCAGTTTGTCCCAGTTTATCCCAGTTTATCCCGGTTTATCCCAATCCATCCCAGTTTATCCCAACCCATCCTGGTCCCTCCAGTTTATCCCAGTCCATCTCGGCCCATCCCAGTTCATCCCAGTTCATCCCAGTTTATCCCAGCCCATCCCAGTTCATCTTAGTCCATCCCGGTTTATCCCAGTCCATCCCGTCCCATCCTCGTTTATCCCAGTCTATCACGGCCCATTCCTGTTTATCCCGGCCCATCCTGGTTTATCCCAGTCTAACACGGTCCATTCCCATTTATCCTGGCCCATCCTCGTCTATCCCATCCCATCCCATCCTGGTTTATCCCAGTCCATCCTGGTTTATCCTGGTCTATCCCAGTCTATTCCAGTCTATCCCGGTTTAGCCCGGTCTATCCTAGTTTATCCCAGCCCATCCTGATCTATCCCGGGCTATCCCAGTCTATCCCAGTTTATCCCAGTCTATTCCAGTCCATCCTGGTCTATCCCAGTTTATCCCGGTCTATCCTAGTTTATCCCAACCCATCCCAGTCTATTCCAGTTTATCCTGGTCTATCCCGGCCCATCCCGGTTTATCCCGGCCCATCTCGGTCTATCCCAGTTTATCCCAGTCTATCCCAGTCTATCCCGGTTTATCCTGGTCTATCCCAGTTTATCCCAGCCCATCCCGGTCTATCCCAGTCTATCCAGGCCCATCCCGGTATATCCCAGTCTATCCCGGTTTATCCCAGCCCATCCCAGTCTATCCCGGCCCATCCCGGTATATCCTGGTCTATCCCGGTTTATCCCGCTCTATCCCGGTCCATCCCGGTTTATCCCAGCCCATCCCGGTCTATCCCAGTTTATCCCAGCCCATCCCAGCCCATCCCGGTATATCCTGGTCTATCCCGGTTTATCCCGCTCTATCCCGGCCCATCCCGGTTTATCCCTGCCCATCCCGGTCTATCCCAGTTTATCCCAGCCCATCCCGGCCCATCCCGGTCTATCCCAGTCTATCCCAGCCTATCCCGGTCTATCCCAGTCTATCCCAGTTTATCCCAGTTTATCCCAGTCTATCCCGGTTTATCCCGCTCTATCCCGGTTTATCCCGCTCCTTACACTGGCTTCCGTCTCTCCCTGGGCCCCAGGGCCGCGCAGCAGAAAGAGACACAGAGACAGGGACATGGGGACACGTTGGGGACATGTGGGGACAGTGGGGACACGTGGGGACATGTGGGGACATGGGGACACGTGGGGACGTGGGGACACGTGGGGACATGTGGGGACACGTGGGGACATGTGGGGACAGTGGGGACATGTGGGGACATGTGGGGACACGTGGGGACACGTGGGGACATGGGGACACTGCCACGATGGGGGATGTGACAGGTTGGGGACATGGCAGGGACATGGGGACACGTGGGGACACGTGGGGACATGTGGGGACATGTGGGGACAGTGGGGACACGTGGGGACACGTGGGGACATGGGGACATGTGGGGACATGTGGGGACATGGGGACACTGCCACGATGGGGGATGTGACAGGTTGGGGACATGGGGGGACATGGGGACACAGCGAGGACATGGCAGGTTGGGGACATGGGGGGGACATGGGGACATGGCAGGGACATGGGGACACATGGGGACAGTGGGGACACTGCCACGGCGGGGGACATGGTGGGGACGCAGGGACACAGCAGGGACATGGGGACATGGCAGGTTGGGGACACAGAGGGGACATGGGGACACAGCAGGGACATGGGGACAGCGGGGACACATGGGGACAGCGGGGACACTGCCACAATGGGGGACACAGGGACATGGGGACACAGGGGGATGTGGCAGGTTGGGGACATGGGGATTGGGGGGGACGCGGCAGCCCCCCCCCAGGGTCCCCAAACATGTCCCCAAATGTCACCCTGGGGGAGCCCAAATGTGTCCCAGGGACCCCGATGTCACCGGGGGGGAGGGGACACCCCGATGTCACCCTGGGGGGGGGGACACCCCAATGTCACCCTAGGGGGGACACCCCAATGTCACTGTAGGGGGGAGGGGACACTCCGATGTCACCCTGGGGGAGGGGACACCCCGATGTCACCGTAGGGGGGAGGGGACACCCCAATGTCACCCTGGGGGAGGGGACACCCCGATGTCACCCTGGGGGGAGGGGACACCCCGATGTCACCGTAGGGGGGGGGACACCCCGATGTCACCGTAGGGGGGAGGGGACACCCCGATGTCACCATGGGGGAGGAGGGGACACCCCGATGTCACTGTAGGGGGGAGGGGACACCCCGATGTCACCCTAGGGGGGACACCCCGATGTCACCCTGGGGGGAGGGGACACCCCGATGTCACCGTAGGGGGGACACCCCGATGTCACCGTAGGGGGGAGGGACACCCCGATGTCACCGTAGGGGGGAGGGGACACCCCGATGTCACCCTGGGGGGGGGACACCCCGATGTCACCGTAGGGGGGACACCCTGATGTCACCCTGGGGGGGAGGGGACACCCCGATGTCACCCTAGGGGGGACACCCCAATGTCACCGTAGGGGGGAGGGGACACCCCGATGATACCCTAGGGGGGAGGGGACACCCCAATGTCACCCTAGGGGAGGGGACACCCCGATGTCACCCCTTACCGGGTCACCTTTGGTCTGGGGCCGCTTGGGGGGGAGAGACAGAGAGTTAGTGACAAAGGGACATTGAGGGGGGGACAGGGGACACAGAGGGGGACAACCGGACATGGGGGTGACACGTGGACAGGGGACACCAGGACATGGGGGTGACACGTGGACATGGGGGGACAGGGGACACAAGGGGACATCTGGACTTGGGGGTGACACATGGACAGGGGACACCGGGACAGGGTGACACATGGAAATGGGGGGACAGGGACACATGGACACGATGGGGACAGGGGACACAGAGGAGGACAAGTGGACACGGGGGTGACACATGGACACGAGGGGACACAGAGGGGGACAAGTGGACACGGGGGTGACACATGGACAGGGGACACCAGGACATGGGGGTGACACGTGGACAGGGGACACCGGGACATGGGGGTGACACATGGACACGATGGGGACAGGGGACACATGGACACGAGGGGACACAGGGGGACATCTAGACATGGGGGTGACACATGGACAGGGGACACCTGGACACGGGGGTGACACAGGGACATGGGGGGACAGGGACACATGGACACAAGGGGGACAGGGGACACAGGGGGACACCTGGACATGGGGGTGACACGTGGACATGGGGGGACAGGGGACACAGATGGGGACAACTGGACACGGGGGTGACACATGGACAGGGGACACCTGGACATGGGGGTGACGTGGAAATAGGGGGGACAGGGACACATGGACACGAGGGGGACAGGGGACACAGAGAGGGACACCTGGACATGGGGGTGACACATGGACACGATGGGGACAGGGGACACAAGGGGACATCTGGACTAGGGGTGACACGTGGACAGGGGACACCGGGACATGGGGGTGACACATGGACACGATGGGGACAGGGGACACAAGGGGACATCTGGACTTGGGGTGACACATGGACATGAGGGGACAAGGGACACAGAGGGGGACACCTGGACATGGGGGTGACACAGGGACATGGGGGGACAGGGACACATGGACACGATGGGGACAGGGGACACAGAGGAAGACAAGTGGACATGGGGGTGACACATGGACAGGGGACACCAGGACATGGGGGTGACACATGGCAATGGGGGGACAGGGACACATGGACACAAGGGGGACAGGGGACACAGAGAGGGACACCTGGACATGGGGGTGACACGTGGACATGGGGGGACAGGGGACACAAGGGGACATCTGGACTTGGGGTGACACATGGACATGAGGGGACAAGGGACACAGGGGGACACCTGGACATGGGGGTGACACATGGACAGGGGACACCTGGACATGGGGGTGACACGTGGACATGGAGCGACAGGGGACACAGAGGGGGACAAGTGGACACGGGGGTGACACGTGGACAGGGGACACCGGGACAGGGGGGTGACACATGGACACGAGGGGACAGGGGACACAGAGGGGGGACACCTGGACATGGGGGTGACACGTGGACACGAGGGGACAAGGGACACATGGACACGAGGGGACACAGGGGGACATCTAGACATGGGGGTGACACATGGACAGGGGACACCTGAACATGGGGGTGACACAGGGACATGGGGCGACAGGGGACACAGAGGGGGACACCCAAACACATGGGGACACCCGGACACATGGGGACACCCGGACAGTGGAGGGGACACACGGACACGGGGGAGGGGACACGAATGGGCACATGGGGGTGACATGTGGCCAGGGGGGTGACACAGGGACACAGGGGGTGACAAGGGGACACAGGGGGTGACACGAGGGGTGACAAGGGGACACGGGGACGGCGCTGTCACCTTGGCCGCACAGACCACGTTGATGCTCTTGTTCTGCCCCGGGAAGTAGTTGATGACCTGGGGGAGGTGACAGAGGTGACACCGGAGCCACCCGGGGTCCCCAATGTCACCCATGTCCCCAGGGTGCCCAATGTCACCCATGTCCCCAATGTCCCCATGTCCCCAATGTCCCCCATTCCCCCTAATGCCCCATCCCCCCGATGTCCCCATGTCCTCGATGTCCTCAATGTCCCTCAATGTCCCCCATTGTCCCCATGTCCCCCATTCCCTCCCATGTCCCCAATGTCCCCAATGTCCCCATTTCCCCACAATGTCCCCATGTCTCCCTATGTCCCCATTCCCCCTGATGTCCCCAATGTCCCCAATGTCCCCAATATCCCCGATGTCCTCCATTCCCCCCAGTGTCCCCATTCCCCACAATGTCCCCAGTGTCCCCATTCCCTCCACTGTCCCCAACGCCCCCAATGTCCCCATTCCCCTAATGTCCCCGATGTCCCCATTGTCCCCCCATTCCCCCCAATGTCCCCAACGTCCCCATGCCCCCAGTGTCCCCAATGTCCCCATGTCCCCAATGCCCCCAGTGTCCCCAATGTCCCCAATGTCCCCATTCCCCCGATGTCCCCAATGTCCCCATGTCCCCAATGTCCCCATCCCCCCCGATGTCCCTGATGTCCCCATCCCCCCCGATGTCCCCAATGTCCCCCATGTCCCCCAATGTCCCCATTCCCCCCAATGTCCCCATGTCCCCAATGTCCCCGATGTCCCCAATGTCCCCATGTCCCCAATACCCTGTTGAGCTTCAGCAGCACGCAGGGCTGCCCGGCCCCATGTCCCCCATGTCCCCCAATGTCCCCATGTCCCCCAATGTCCCCAATGTCCCCGATGTCCCCGATGTCCCCATTCCCCCCATTCCCCCCGATGTCCCCAGTGTCCCCAATGTCCCCATTGTCCCCGATGTCCCCATTGTCCCCATTGTCCCCAATACCCTGTTGAGCTTCAGCAGCATGCAGGGCTGCCCGGTGCCATGTCCCCCATGTCCCCCAATGTCCCCAATGTCCCCATGTCCCCCAATGTCCCCATGTCCCCATGTCCCCATGTCCCTCATACCCTGTTGAGCTTCAGCAGCATGTAGGGCTGCCTGGCCCCGTGTCCCCCATGTTCCCCAATGTCCCCATGTCCCCATTTCCCCCCAATGTTCCCAATGTCCCCATTGTCCTCATTGTCCCCAATGTCCCCAATGTCCCCCATTCCCCCCATCCCTCCCAATGTCCCCAGTGTCCCCAGTGTCCCCAATGTCCCCAATGTCCCCGATGCCCCCATTCCCCCCAATGTCCCCATGTCCCCCAATGTCCCCGATGTCCCCATTGTCCCCCATTCCCCCCAATGCCCCCAATGTCCCCAATGCCCCCATTCCCCCCAAAGTCCCCAGTGTCCCCAATGTCCCCAATGTCCCCAACGTCCCCAACGCCCCCAATGCCCCCGATGTCCCCATTGTCCCCATTGTCCCCAATACCCTGTTGAGCTTCAGCAGCACGCAGGGCTGCCCGGCCCCATGTCCCCCATTCCCCCCTATGTCCCCATTGTCCCCCAATGTCCCCATTGTCCCCAATGTCCCCATGTCCCCAATGTCCCCAATGTCCCCAATGTCCCCATTCCCCCCAATGTCCCCATGTCCCCAATGCCCCCAGTGTCCCCAATGTCCCCAATGTCCCCATTCCCCCCGATGTCCGCAATGTCCCCATTGTCCCCAATGTCCCCATGTCCCCAATGTCCCCAATGTCCCCAATGTCCCCATTCCCCCCATTCCCCCCAATGTCCCCAATGTCCCCGATGCCCCCATTCCCCCCAATGTCCCCATTGTCCCCAATGTCCCCAATGTCCCCATTGTCCCCAATACCCTGTTGAGCTTCAGCAGCACGCAGGGCTGCCTGGCCCCGTGTCCCCCATGTTCCCCAATGTCCCCATGTCCCCCATGTTCCCCAATGTCCCCATGTCCCCATTTCCCCCCAATGTCCCCAATGTCCCCATTGTCCTCATTGTCCCCAATGTCCCCCATGTCCCCCAATGTCCCCAATGTCCCCCATGTCCCCAATGTCCCCCATGTCCCCCAATGTCCCCATTCCCCCCAATGTCCCCATGTCCCCAATGTCCCCGATGTCCCCATTGTCCCCCATTCCCCCCAATGCCCCCAATGTCCCCAATGCCCCCATTCCCCCCAAAGTCCCCAGTGTCCCCAATGTCCCCAATGTCCCCAATGCCTCCAGTGTCCCCAATGTCCCCAACGTCCCCAACGTCCCCAACGCCCCCAATGCCCCCGATGTCCCCAATGTCCCCATTGTCCCCAACGTCCCCATTGTCCCCAATACCCTGTTCAGTTTCAGCAGCACGCAGGGCTGCCCGGTCCCGTATCCGAAGGTGGCATCGGGGACACCGAGGCCAGCGCAGGGTCCCAGCGCGGAGCGGGGGAAGCGGCAGGCGCGCTTGGGGACGTTGGGGACACCCTCGTCCGGCTGCTCGTGGTAGCGCCCGGGGGGACACGCGGCGTTGCGGGCGGCCTGCACGCTGTCGTTGTAGGCTGGGGGGACATTGGGGACATTGGGGACACTGGGGACATTGGGGACGTTGGGGACGTTGGGGACATTGGGGGCATTGGGGACATGGGGACATTGGGGACATGGGGACATTGGGGACATTGGGGACACAGGGACATTGTGGGGAATGGGGGTGTTGGGGACATTGGGGACATTGGGGACGTTGGGGACATTGGGGGCGTTGGGGACGTTGGGGGCATTGGGGACATTGGGGGGAATGGGGACATTGGGGACATTGGGGACATTGGGGGCGTTGGGGACATTGGGGACATGGGGACACGCGGCGTTGCGGGCGGCCTGCACGCTGTCGTTGTAGGCTGGGGGGACATGGGGACATTGGGGACACTGGGGACATTGGGGACACTGGGGGCATTGGAGGCATTGGGGGCGTTGGGGGCGTTGGGGACATTGGGGACATTGGGGGTGTTGGGGACATGGGGACACGCGGTGTTGCGGGTGGCCTGCACGCTGTCGTTGTAGGCTGGGGGGACATGGGGACATTGGGGACATTGGGGGCATTGGGGGCATTGGGGACGTTGGGGACACTGGGGGCGTTGGGGACATTGGGGGCATTGGGGACATTGGGGGCATTGGGGACATTGGGGACATCGGGGACATTGGGGGCCTTGGGGACATTGGGGACATTGGGGACATTGGGGACACTGGGGACATTGGGGGCGTTGAGGACATTGGGGGTGTTGGGGACATTGGGGACACGCGGCGTTGCGGGCGGCCTGGACACTGTCGTTGTAGGCTGGGGGGACATTGGGGACATTGGGGACGTTGGGGACATTGGGGGCATTGGGGACATTGGGGACATTGAGGACATTGGGGACATTGGGGGTGTTGGGGACATGGGGACACGCGGCGTTGCGGGCAGCCTGCACGCTGTCGTTGTAGGCTGGGGGGACATTGGGGACACTGGGGACATTGGGGGCATTGGGGGCATTGGGGACACTGAGGGTGTTGGGGACATTGGGGACATTGGGGACACTGGGGACATGGGGACATTGGGGACATTGGGGGTGTTGGGGACATGGGGACACGCGGCGTTGCGGGCGGCCTGCACGCTGTCATTGTAGGCTGTGGGGGGACGTTGGGGACACTGGGGACATTGGGGACATTGGGGGCGTTGGGGACGTTGGGGGCGTTGGGGGCGTTGGGGAGAATGGGGACATTGGGGACATTGGGGACACTGGGGACATTGGGGGGAATGGGGGTGTTGGGGGCATTGGGGACATTGGGGACACTGGGGACATTGGGGGGAATGGGGGGAATGGGGACACTGGGGGCATTGGGGGCGTTGGGGGGAATGGGGACACTGGGGACATTGGGGACACTGGGGACATTGGGGACATGGGGACACGCGGCGTTGCGGGCGGCCTGCACGCTGTTGTTGTAGGCTGTGGGGACATTGGGGACGTTGGGGACATTGGGGGCGTTGGGGGCGTTGGGGACATCGGGGACATTGGGGACATTGGGGACATTGGGGACATTGGGGACATGGGGACACGCGGCGTTGCGTGCGGCCTGGACACTGTCGTTGTAGGCTGTGGGGGGGACATTGGGGACATTGGGGACATTGGGGGGAATGGGGACATTGGGGACATTGGGGACATTGGGGGCGTTGGGGACATTGGGGACATTGGGGGCATTGGGGGCATTGGGGACATTGGGGACATTGGGACAGGCCGTTGCGGGTCCCTGGACGCTGTTGTTGGCTGCGTGGGGACACAGGGCTGGCGCATCCCAGGGTTTCCCGGTGTATCCGGGTGTATCCCGGGGTATCCCGGTGTATCTGGGTGTATCCGGGGGTATCCCGGCACATCCCGCTGGATCCCGGCACTCCCGCTCCAGGAAGTCCCCGTCCCAGCCCATCCCGGTGTATCCGAGTGTATCCCGGTGTGTCCTGGTGTATCCTGGTGTATCCGGGTGTATCCCAGCCCCATCCTGGTGTATTCGGGTGTATCCCGGTGCATCCCGGTGTATCCCGGCGCATGCCAGTGTATCCCAGCCCCATCCCGGTGCATCCCGGTGCATCCTGGTGTTTCT
The DNA here is from genome assembly GCF_059628265.1 of Tinamus guttatus. Lineage (NCBI taxonomy): Eukaryota > Metazoa > Chordata > Aves > Tinamiformes > Tinamidae > Tinamus > Tinamus guttatus. The sequence continues at coordinate 7,189 of NW_028290205.1, read as the reverse complement.
GGGTGTATCCCGGTGTATCCTGGTGTATCTGGGCGCATCCCGGCGCACTCACGCTCCAGGAAACCCCCGTCCCAGCCCATCCCGGTGCATCCAGGTGTATCCGGGTGTATCCCAGCCCCATCCCGGTGCATCCCGATGCATCCCGGTGTATCCCAGCCCCATCCTGGTGTATCGCGGTGTATCTGGGTGTATCCCAGCCCCATCCCGGTGCATCCCGGTGTATCCCAGCCCCATCCTGGTGTATCCCGGTGCATCCCAGTGCATCCCGGTGTATCCCGGTGTATCCCAGCCCCATCCCGGTGCATCCCGGTGCATCCGGGTGTATCCCGGTGCATCCCGGTGTATCCCAGCCCCATCCCGGTGTATCCAGGTGTATCCCAGCCCCATCCCGGTGCATCCCGGTGCATCCCGGTGTATCCTGTTGTATCCGGGCGCATCCCGGCGCACTCACGCTCCAGGAAACCCCCGTCCCAGCCCATCCCGGTGCATCCAGGTGTATCCGGGTGTATCCCAGCCCCATCCCGGTGCATCCCGGTGCATCCCGGTGTATCCCAGCCCCATCCTGGTGCATCCCAGTGTATCCCAGCCCCATCCGGGTGCATCCCGGTGCATCCCGGTGTATCCGGGTGTATCCCAGCCCCATCCCGGTGTATCCCGGTATATCCGAGCCCCATCCCGGCGCATCCCGGTGTATCCCAGCCCCATCCCGGTGTATCCGGGTGTATCCCGGTGTATCTCAGCCCCATCCCGGTGTATCCCAGCCCCATCCCGGTGCATCCCGGTGCATCCCGGTGTATCCCAGCCCCATCCCGGTGTATCCCAGGTGTATCCAGGTGTATCCCAGCCCCATCCCGGTGTATCCGGGTGTATCCCGGTGCATCCCGGTGTATCCCGGCGCATCCCGGTGTATCCCAGCCCCATCCCGGTGTATCCTGGTGTATCCCGGCGCATCCCGGTGTATCCCAGGTGTATCCAGGTGTATCCCAGCCCCATCCCGGTGCATCCCAGCCCCATCCCGGTGTATCCTGGTGCATCCCGGTGCATCCCGGTGTATCCCGGCGCATCCCGGTGTATCCGGGTGTATCCCGGTGTATCCCAGGTGTATCCAGGTGCATCCCAGCCCCATCCCAGTGTATCCCGGTGTATCCCAGCTCCATCCCAGTGTATCCCGGTGTATCCCAGCCCCATCCCGGTGTATCCCAGCCCCATCCCGGTGTATCCCGGTGCATCCCAGCCCCATCCCGGCGCATCCCGGTGTATCCCAGCCCCATCCCGGTGCATCCCGGTGTATCCGGGTGTATCCCAGCTCCATCCCGGTGCCTCCCAGCCCCATCCCGGTGTATCCCAGCCCCATCCCGGTGTATCCCAGCCCCATCCCGGTGTATCCAGGTGTATCCCGGCGCATCCCGGCGCATCCCGGTGCACTCACGCTCCAGGAACTCGTGCAGCAGCCGCACGTAGGGCAGCCAGGTCTCGGCCGCGCTCACGTTGAACGACACGTCCAGGGTGTCCGTGCGCGGGCGGATCATCATCCCTGCGGATACGGGGGACAGGGGGACATGGGGACACGGGGGGATGTGGGGACATGGAGGGACATGGGGGACATGGGGGGACATGGGGGGACACGGGGACATGGGGGGACATGGGGGGACGTGGGGGGACATGGGAGGACATGGGAGGACATGGGGACATGGGGGGACACGGGGGGACATGGGGACATGGGGGGATGTGGGGACAGAAGGGACATGGAGGACATGGGGACATGGGGACATGAGGGGACATGAGGGGACACGAGGGGACATGGGGACATGGGGGGACGTGGGGGGATGTGGAGACATGGAGGGACATGGGGGATATGGGGGACATGGAGGGACATGGGGGGACACAGGGGGACACGGGGGGACATGGGGGGACACGGGGGGACATGGGGGGACATGGGGGACATGGGGGGATATGGAGAGACAGGGAGAAATGGGGACATGGGGAATATGGGGAGACATGGTGGGAATGGAGGGACATGGGGGGACATGGGGGGACATGGGGGGACACGGGGGGACACGGGGGGACATGGGGACATGGGGGACATGGGGGACATGGGGGACATGGGGACACGGTGGGACATGGGGGGATGTGGGGGGACATGGGGACATGGGGACATGAGGGGACACGGGGGGACATGGGGACATGGGGGGACGTGGGGGGATGTGGAGACATGGAGGGACATGGGGGATATGGGGACACGGGGGGACATGGGGACACAGACGCGGGTCACACGGGGGGGCCGGGCCTGGGCCAGGAGCCGCCCTCGAACAAACCCCCCCACACCCCCCATGGGGCCCCCCAGGAACCCCCAACATGGGGACACCCCCCCCCCATGGGGACACCCCCTGACAGGGACATCCCCACAAGGGGACACCCCCCATGGGGACACCCTCCAATGGGGACACCCCCCCCCACGGGGACACCCCAACATGGGGACACCCCCCATGGGGACACCCCCCCCACGGGGACCCCCCCCCATGGGGACACCCCCCCCCCATGGGGACACCCCCCCCCTTGGGGACATCCCCCCAATGGGGACAACCCCCCTCCACGGGGACACCCCCTGCACAGGGTGCAATGGGAACCTTGTGCAAGGGCATCCCCGTGCAAAGGGGACATTTGTGCAATGGGGACAGTGTGCAATGGGGACCCTGGTGCAACGAGACCCTGGTGCAAAAGGGACACTTGTGCAAGGGGCCCCCTGTGCAATGGGACCCCCGTGCAAGGGGGATCCTCGTGCAAGGAGGACCCTGGTGCAATGGGATCCCTGTGCAAAGGGGACCCTTGTGCAAGGGGGACCCCCATGCAATGGGACCCTGGTGCAATGGGACCCTGGTGCAAGGGGGACACTTGTGCAAGGGGGACCCGCGTGCAATGGGACCCCCGTGCAAGGGGGACCTCCGTGCAAAGGGGACACTAGTGCAATGAGGACCCTCGTGCAAAGGGGACCCCCGTGCAAAGAGAACACTGGTGCAAAGGGGACCCTGGTGCAATGGGACCCCCGTGCAAAGAGGATCCTTGTGCAAGGGGAACCCCCGTGCAAAGGGGACACTTGTGCCATGGGGACCCTTGTGCAAAGGGGACACTTGTGCAATGGGGACCCTCATGCAAAGAGGATCCTTGTGCAATGGGGATTCTTGTGCAATGGGGACAGTTGTGCAATGGGACCCTCGTGCAACGGGACTCCCGTGCAAAGGGGACAGTTGTGCAAGGGGGACCCTGGTGCAAAGAGGACCCTGGTGCAATGGGACCCCCGTGCAAGGAGGACACTTGTGCAAAGGGGACCCCCGTGCAATGGGACCCCCGTGTAATGGGACCCTGGTGCAATGGGACCCTGGTGCAAAGGGGACACTTGTGCAAAGAGGATCCTTGTGCAATGGGACCCTGGTGCAAGGAGAACAGTTGTGCAATGGGTCCCTCGTGCAAAGGGGACACTTGTGCAATGGGACCCCCGTGCAATGGGGACCCTTGTGCAATGGGGACCCCCGTGCAAAGGGGGACCCTGGTGCAATGCGGACCCTCATGCAAAGGGGGCCCCCGTGCAATGGGGACCCTGGTGCAAAGGGGACAGTTGTGCAAAAAGGATCCTTGTGCAATGGGACCCCCGTGCAATGGGGACCCTGGTGCAAGGGGACCCCCATGCAAAGAGGATCCCCGTGCAAAGGGGACACTCGTGCAATGGGGACCCTCGTGCAAAGCCCCCCCCTTGCAAAGCCCCCCCCCCGTGCGCGGCCCCCCCGCACCCACCGGGCGTGCGCAGCCGGTCCTGGTACTTGGGCACGTGGGGGTCGACGCTGTGGAGCAGGGCCCACATGGTGAGCGCGAAGAGCCCCCCGAGGAGGCCGTAGAACAGCAGGTAGAACAGCAGGATGAGCCCTGGGGGGGCGCGGGGGGGCGTCGGGACCCGCCGGATCGGAACCGGCGCCCCCGAAAACCCCCGGGGGGGCAAAACCGGCCCGAAAACCCCCCCGGAGGGACCAGAACTGCCCCCAGCGCCCCCGGAAACCCCCAGAGGGGCAAAAACCGGCCCAAAAACCCCGGGGAGGGCAAAAACTGCCCCTGGAGGGACCGAAACTGCCCCAAAAACCCCCCGGAGGGACCAGAACTGCCCCCAGCGCCCCCGAAAACCCCCGGGGGGGCAAAAACCGGCCCGAAAACCCCCCGGGGGGGCAAAAACTGCCCCAAAACCCTCCGGAGGGGCAAAAACCGGCCCGAAAACCCCCGGGGGGGGCAAAACTGCCCCCAGAGGGACTGAAACTGCCCCCCAAAACCCCCCGGAGGGACCGAAACTGCCCCAAAAACCCCCCGGAGGGACCAGAACTGCCCCCGGAGGCACAAAACTGCCCCCGGGGGGGCAAAAACCGGCCCCAAAACCCCCTGGAGGGGCAAAAACCGGCCCGAAAACCCCCGGAGGGACCAAAACTGCCCCTGGAGAGACCGAAACTGCCCCCAAAACCCCCAGAGGGACCGAAACTGCCCCCAAAACCCCCCCGGGGGGGCAAAAACCGGCCCAAAAACCCCCCAGAGGGACCAGAACTGCCCCCAGCACCCTCGGAAACCCCCGGAGGGGCAAAAACCGGCCCCAAAACCCCCCGGGGGGGCAAAAACCGGCCCAAAAACCCCCAGAGGGGCAAAAACCGGCCCGAAAACCCCCCGGGGGGGGCAAAAACCGGCCCGAAAACCCCCAGGGGGGGCAAAAACCGGCCCAAAAACCCCCGGAGGGGCAAAAACCGGCCCAAAACCCCCTGGGGGGGGGCAAAAACTGCCCCAAAACCCTCCAGAGGGGCAAAAACCGGCCCAAAAACCCCCGGGAGGGGGCAAAAACCGGCCCGAAAACCCCCGGAGGGGCAAAAACCGGCCCAAAAACCCCCCCGGAGGGACCAGAACTGCCCCCAGCGCCCTCGAAAACCCCCCGGAGGGGCAAAAACCGGCCCAAAAACCCCGGGGGGGCAAAAACCGGCCTGAAAACCCCCCGGGGGGGTAAAAACTGCCCCAAAACCCCCCGGGGGGGCAAAAACCGGCCCGAAAACCCCCCGGGGGCACCGAAACTGCTCCCAGAGGGACCGAAACTGCCCCCGAAAACCCCCCAGAGGGACCAAAACTGCCCCAAAAAACCCCCGGAGGGACCAAAACTGCCCCCCAAAACCCCTGGAGGGACCGAAACTGCCCCCGGTGCCCCCGAAAACCCCCAGAGGGGCCAAAACTGCCCCTGAAAAGCCCCGGAGGGACCGAAACTGCCCCCGGAGGGCCCAAAATTGCCCCTGAAAACCCCCCGGAGGGCCCAAAACTGCCCCCAGTGGCCCCAAAAACCTCCCGGCAGCCCCAAAACTGCCCCCAATGGCCCCAAAACTGCCCCCAGCGCCAGCGCCTCCAAAAATGCCCCCAGGATCCCCAAAACCACCCCTGGCATCCCCGAAAACCCCCAGTGGCCCCAAAACTGCCCCCGGTGGCCCCAAAACTGCCCCCGGCACCTCCAAAAACCCCCAGCGGCCCCAAAACCCCGCGGTTTGGCCCCAAATTGAGCTGCCCCCCCCCACCACAACTGCCTCCCCTGAAAGTCTGAAGGCGCCTGAATGGCCCCCAAAACCGGTGAAATCACCCCAAAACGGAACCCAGACACCCTAAAACCCCCCAGAAACCTCCCCAAAACCCCTAAAGGCCCCAAATTCACCCCAAAATGGAGCCCGGAAACCCTAAAACCCCCAGAAATCTCCCCAAAACCCCTAAATGACCACAATTCACCCCAAAATGGAGCCTGGAAACCCTAAAACCCCCAGAAGCCTCCCCAAAACCCCTAAAGGCCCCAAATTCACCCCAAAACGGAGCCTGGAAACCCTAAAACCCCCAGAAACCTCCCCCAAACCCCTAAAGGCCGCAAATTCACCCCAAAATGGAGCCCTGAAACCCTAAAACCCCCAGAAACCTCCCCAAAACCCCTAAAGGCCCCAAATTCACCCCAAAACGGAGCCTGGAAACCCCCAGAGACCCCAAATCCGGCCCCCAAGCACCCAAATCTGTCGAAATCCCCCCAAAACCGCTGAAATCCCCCAAAATTGCCGAAATATCCCCAAAACTGCTGAAATCCCCCCCCAAAATGCCCAAATCCCCCAAAACTGCTGAAATCCCCCCAAAATGCCCAAATCCCCCCAAAACCGCCCTCGTCATGGCCCAACCCCCCCCGCATCTGCCCCAGGACCCTCCAAAACCTTCAAAAAGCCCCAAAATGCCCCTAAACCCCCCAAAACTGCCCCAAATTCCCCAAATTCCCCCAAAACCCCCAAACTGCCCCAAATTCCCCAAAACTGCTCCAAACCCCCAAAAGTGCCCCAATTTCCCCCAAACTACCCCAAAACCCCCAAATTTCCCCAAAACCCCCAAACTGCCCCAAATTCCCCCAAACTGCCCCCAAACTGCCCCAAATTTCCCCAAAACCCCCCAAACTGCCCCAAATTCCCCAAAACTGCCCCAAAACCCCCAAATTTCCCCAAAACCCCCAAACTGCCCCAAATTCCCCCAAACTGCCCCAAAACCCCCAAATTTCCCCAAATTCCCCAAACTGCCCCAAATTCCCCAAAACTGCCCCCAAACCCCCAAATTTCCCCAAACCCCCCAAAAGTGCCCCAAATTCCCCCAAACTGCCCAAAACCCCCAAATTTCCCCAAATCCCCCAAACTGCCCCAAATCCCCCAAACTGCCCCAAAACCCCCAAATTCCCCCAAACTGCCCCAAATTCCCCAGAACGGCCCCTCCCCCTCCAAATGCCCCCCCGCCCCTCCCCCCCCCGTGGCCCCGCCCCCCCCGTGTCCATCTGTCCCCGCGGGGGGGGGGGGGGGGGGTCCCGACCATCTGTCCCCAAATACGGGGGGGGGTCGCGGGGGGGGGGGGGCTGTGTCCGTGTCCCCCCTCCCCCCCCGTGTCCCCCCTCCCCCCGCCGTGTCCCCGTGTCCCCCCCCGTGTCCCCGTGTCCCCCCCCCCCGTGTCCCTGTTCCCCCCCCTCCCCCCCCCCGTGACCTACTTTGGAGCCGGCGGCAGATGGAGGGGGGGGGGGGGCAGTAAATCCCCCCCCGCCCCCATTCCCCCCCCCCGGACTCCGCAGGGCCCCTCCCCCACACCCTATACGGTCCCCCCCACCCTATAGGGCCCCCCC
>NW_028290204.1:0-82711 GCF_059628265.1 Tinamus guttatus | reverse complement strand
TCTATGGGGTTTCTAGGGGTCCTTGAGGTCTATAGGGCCCTGTGGGTCTCTATGGGGATCTATAGGGGGTCTATGGGTTTCTAGGGGGTCTATGGGGCTTTAGGGGCCCTCATGGCTCTATAGGGCCCTATGTGGTCCTATGGGGGGTCTATGGGGTTTTAGGGCCCCTCGAGGCTCTATAGGGCCCTGGGGTGTCTGTGGGGCCTCCCTTCCCGTCGCTCCCGGCGTTCCGACGTTCCCGGTGCCGCTTCCCGGCGTTCCCGGCCGTCCTACAAACCATAATTTCATTTATTGTGAAGCTGTAAAGAGGTATCAAATTAAAACGGGGAACGAGGGGGAAAAAAAAACGGAAAAGGGCGTAAAAATTCCAAAGGGGGGGGGAGGGGGCCGGAAACGGAAACTACAGCGAGAGCGGGAGGGCCACGAACACACGGATGCGGGAATGCCGGAATTCCGGGCGGAAGCGCTTAGGAATCGTCCTCGCCGTTGGCGCTGTCCCGGTCGTCCTCGCCCTCCTCGGCCTCCTTCTCATCCCCCTTGATGGATTCCAGCTGCGGGGACAGGGAGAGGCGGGAATGAGGCGGGGAGGGAAAGGCGGGAATGAGGCGGGAATGAGGCGGGAATGAGGCGGGAGCGGCGCCGTTTTGGGGAGGATCCCGCGGGATTCGGTACCTGGTCGTCCCCCCGGTCCTCGGCGTCGTCGTCGTCCAGCAGGTCGCCCTCCTCGGCCGAGTCGTCGGCTCCGGCCTCCGTTTCCAGCTTCGCTCCGGCCTCCTCCTTCTTGGCCGAGGAGCCTCCGCTCGGCTCCTCCTCCGACTTGTCGTTCTTCTGCTCTGGAATTCGCGGGATTCCGGGGAAAACGGTCACAACCCCCCGGATGAGCGGGAAGGAGCGTCCCGCGTCCCGCCGCCTCACCCGGCTGTTTACTTTGATCCTTCTCGATTTTTTCCAGGTTTTCCAGCAGGGAATCCACCTTCTGCTTGATCTGGCTCAGCTCCTTCTTGATGGTCTGCAGGTCGTCGCCTTTCACTGGGAAACCGGGAATGCCGGAAGTGGAAAAGCGGCCGGGACGGGCGGGAAGTGCTGGGAAGCACCGGGAATGGGCAGGAAGCACCAGGAAGCGTCGGGATGTGCTGGGAAGGGTTGGGAAGCACCAGGAATGGGCGGGAAGCGCTGGGAAGTGTCAGGAAGTGCCGGAATGGGCGGGAAGCGTCGGGATGCGCCGGAAGCATCGGGATGTGTCAGGAATGAGCAGGAAGCACCGAGAAGTGTTGGGATGTGCCGGAAGGGTCGGGAAGCGCTGGAATGGGCAGGAAGTGCTGGAAGTGTCAGGATGTGCTGGAAGCGTCGGGAAGCTCCAGGAATGGGCGGCAAGTGCCAGGAATGGAGCGGGAAGCGTCAGGATGCGCCGGGAAGCATCGGGATGTGTCAGGAATGGGCAGGAAGCACCAGGAAGTGTTGGGATGTGCTGAGAAGGGTCGGGAAGCACTGGAATGGGCAGGAAGTGCCGGGATGCGCCAGGAAGTGCCAGGAAGTGTCGGGAAGCACTGGGAAGCGTTGGGATGTGCTGGGAATGGGCGGGAAGCATCAGGATGCGCCGGGAAGCATTGGGATGTGCTGGAAGCGTCAGGAAGTGCCAGAAATGGGCAGGAAGTGTCGGGATGTGCCGGGAAGCGTCAGGATGCGTCAGTAATGGGCGGGAAGCACCAGGAATGGGCGGGAAGCGCTGGGAAGTGTCTGGAAGCACTGGGAATGGTCGGGAAGCCCGGGAAGGGTCGGGAGCGCCGGGAAGGGTCGGGAAGCGCCGGGAAGGGCCGGGAAGCGCCGGGAAGGGCCGGGAAGGGTCGGGAAGCGCCGGAAGCGGCACTCACACTTCCCGGACTTGGAGGAGGATCCGCGCTGGCCGCTCTTGGAGTTGAAGCCGCTCTTCCCGCGCCGGGACGTGTTCCCGGACACCCGCTGGCGCTTGGAGGGCACCACGGCGCGCGCGATGGGCGGCGGCGGCGGCACGCGCGCCGGGTAGCTGTACATCCTGCGGGAACGCGCCGTTATCCGGGAATTCCGCCGGGAATTCCGCCGGGAACGCGTCCCGGGGGCCGATCCCACCTGTCGTAGTAGTCGCGCTGGAAGTCGTAATCCAGGTCGAAGGAGGATCTGCAACGGGAAGAGGCGCCGTGAGCGGGGCCGGGCCGCGGGAACGGGGAGGGCTTGGGAATACCAGGAATTCCGGGCGAGCTCCCGACCTGACGAGGGGGGACGGAGAAGGCGGCGCGGCTACTGACCCGTACATCTCGGCCGCCGAGCGCTTGGCGCCGGCCTTGCCGCGGTTCACCTTGGGCTCGGCCGCCAGGTTGATGTCTGCGGATGCGGCAATGGAGACGCTTGGCCCCTTTCTCCCCGTTTTCCCCCGTTTCCCCCCGCTTTTTCCCCGTCTTCCCCCACTTTTCCCCGTTTCTCCCTGTTTTCCCCCACTTTTCCCCGTTTCTCCCCCACTTTTCCCCATTTCTCCCCGGTTTTCCCATTTCTCCCGTTTCTCTCCCTTTTCCCCCATTTCTCCATCCTTTCCCCCCATTTCTCCCGTTTTCCCCCCATTTCTCCCGTTTTCCCCCCACTTTGCCCCCGTTTCTCCCCATTTTCCCATTTCTCCCCGTTTTCCCCCCGTTTTCCCCCATTTCTCCCCATTTTCCCCTGCTTTGCCCCCGTTTCTCCCCATTTTCCCATTTCTCCCCGTTTTCCCCCCGTTTTCCCCCATTTCTCCCCATTTTCCCCTGCTTTGCCCCCGTTTCTCCCCATTTTCCCATTTCTCCCCGTTTTCCCGTTTTGCCCCATTTCTCCACGTTTTCCCCCATTTTGCCCCATTTCTCCCCGTTTCCCCCCCGTTTATCCCCGTTTTCCCCCATTTGTCCCCGCTTTCCCCCCATTTCTCCCAATTTTCCCCCGCTTTGCCCCCGTTTCTCCCCATTTTCCTCCGTTTCTCCCCATTTTCTGCCACTTTTCCCCTGTTTCTCCCCGGTTTCCCCGCTTTTGCCCTATTTCTCCCTGTTTTCCCACCGTTTCACCCCGTTTTCCCGTTTCTCCCCATTTTCCCGCTTTCCCCCCTTTCTCCCCGCTTTCCCCCCCATTTCTCCCCATTTTCCCGTTTTCCCTCGCTTTTCCCCCATTTCTCCCCATTTCTCCCCATTTTCCCCCATTTCTCACCACTTTTCCCCTGCTTTTCTCCCGTTCCTCCCCTTTTTCCCCTGCTTTTCCCCCATTTCTCCCTATTTCTCCCATTTCTGCCCATTTCTCCGTTTCTTCCCACTTTTCCCCCATTTCTCCCTATTTCTCCCCATTTCTGCCCATTTCTCCCCGTTTCTTCCAACTTTTTCCCCATTTCTCCCCCCACTTTTGCCCTGTTTCTCACCCCATTCCTTGCCCTGTTCCTTGCCCCATTTTCCTGTTTCTCTCCCCATTTTTGCCCCATTTCACCCCATTTTCACCCTGTTTCTCACCCCGTTTTTCCCATTTCTCCCATTTTCACCCCATTTTTTCCCCCATTTTTCACCGTTTCTCACCCCATTTTCTCCCCATTTTTCTCCCATTTTCTCCCCGTTTTTCCCCCCATTTCTCACCCCATTTTCACCCTGTTTTCTCCCATTTTCTCCCATTTTTTCTCCCCATTTCTCCTGTTTTCCCACCCAACACCTGCCCAGCGATTATGCGCCCGTCCTCGCCCTGTTTCACCCCATTTTTTCCCCAGTTTCACCCGTTTTTCCCCAGTTTCACCCCGTTTTTTCCCCAGTTTCACCCCGTTTTTTCCCCATTTTTTCACCCTGTTTCTCGCCCCATTTTCTCCCCATTTTTCTCCCGTTTTCTCCCCATTTTTTGCCTCATTTTCACCCCATTTTTCCCCGTTTCTTGCCCCATTTTTCCCCATTTTCACCCCATTTTTCCCCGTTTTCTCACCCAGCACCTGCCCAGCGATCATGCGCCCGTCCTCGCCCCATTTCACCCCATATTTTCCCCATTTCCCCCTGTTTTTCACCCATTTTTGGCTCGCTCACCCAAGACCTGCCCGGCGCTCACACGCCCGTCCTCGCCCCGTTTTTCACCCCATTTTCACTGTTTTTCACCCGTTTTCCCCGTTTTTGCTCACCCAAGACCTGCCCGGCGATCACGCGCCCGTCCTCACCCCATTTTCCCCCCATTTTCTCTCATTTTTGCCCCATTTTTCCCTGTTTTTCCCGTTTTTCCTCACCCAGGACCTGCCCGGCGATCACGCGGCCCTCCTCGCCCCGTTTCGCCCCGTTTTTTCCCCATTTCCCCCCCCCGTTTTTCCCCCCGTTTTCATCCCATTTTTCCCCCCATTTCTTGCTCTGTTTTTTCCCCATTTCCCTCCCCGTTTTCACCCCATTTTTCCCCCCGTTTCTCCCCGTTTTTTCTCATTTTCTCCCCGTTTTTCCTCACCCAGGACCTGCCCGGCGATCACGCAGCCCTCCTCACCCCGTTTCTCCCCCCATTTTCACCCCATTTTTCCCCGTTTTCCCCCCGTTTTCGCCCCATTTTCCCCCCCATTTCTCCCCGTTTTTTCCCCGTTTTCTCTCATTTTTCCCCGTTTCCTCACAGAGGACCTGCCTGGCGATCCCGCGCTCGCCCTCGCCCCGTTTTTTGCCCGTTTCTCCCCGTTTTTTTCCCCGTTTTCTCCCATTTTCTCCCCGTTTTTGCTCACCCAACACCTGCCCGGCGATCCCGCGCCCATCCTCGCCCTGTTTTCTCTCATTTTCTCCCCGTTTTTCCCGTTTTTCCTCACCCAGGACCTGCCCGGCGATCACGCGGCCCTCCTCGCCCCGTTTCTCCCCGTTTTTTCCCCATTTCCCCCCCCGTTTCCCCCCCCGTTTTCGCCCCATTTTCCCCCCCATTTCTCCCCGTTTTTTCCCCGTTTTCTCTCATTTTCTCCCCGTTTCCTCACCGAGGACCTGCCTGGCGATCCCGCGCTCGCCCTCGCCCCGTTTCTCCCCGTTTTTCTCCCCGTTTTTCTCCCCGTTTTCTCTCGCTCACCCAGCACCTGCCCGGCGATCATGCGGCCGTCCTCACCCCATTTTCCCCCCATTTTCTCCCATTTTCCCCCCGTTTCTGCTCACCCAGCACCTGCCCGGCGATCACGCGGCCGTCCTCGCCCCGTTTCTCCCCGTTTTTCCCCATTTTCTCCCATTTTCCCCCCGTTTTTGCTCACCCAGCACCTGCCCGGCGATCATGCGGCCGTCCTCGCCGGCCACGGCGGCGCGCGCGTTGCGCTCGTTCACGTACTGCACGAAGGCGAAGCCCTTGTGCACGGAGCAGCCCACGATCTTGCCGTACTTGGAGAAGATGGCCTCCACGTCGCTCTTCTTCACCACCAGCGTGTTGAGGTTCCCGATGAACACGCGCGAGTTCATGGAGCGCGGGTCCGTCTTGTTGGTCACGTTGCTCGCCATGGCGCCCGCGCTGCCGCCGCGCGGGGGGGGACCGATCAGGGGGGCGACGGCGCCCGACGGCACCGAAACGGCCCCCAACGCGCCCGGAACGGCCCAAAACGGCCCCAGAATGCCCCGGAACGGCCCCGAACACCCCCGGAATGCCCCGAAACGGCCCCAGAATGCCCCGAAACGGCCCCAAACGCCCCCGGAACGCCCCAAAACACCCCAAAAGGGCCCCGAAACACCCCTAAATGCCCCCAGAATGCCGTGAAACAGCCCAAAACACCCCCAGAACACCCCAAAACACCCCCAGAATGCCCTGGAATGCCCCAAAACACCCCTAGAACGCCCCGAAATGGCCCAAAACACCCCCAGAATGCCCCAAAACGGCCCAAAACACCCCCAGAAAGCCCTGAAATGGCCCCAAATGCCCCAAAACACCCCCAGAATGCCCTGAAACGCCCCAAAACACCCCTAGAATGCCCCAAAACGCCCCCAGAATGCCCTGAAACAGCCCGAACAGCTCCAAAACGCCCCCAGAATGCCCTGAAATGGCCCAAACAGCCCCGAAACACCCCCAGAACACCCCAAAAGACACCAAAACACCCCCAGAACACCCTGAAACACCCCTATAATGCCCTGAAAGAGCCCAAAACACCCCCAAAATGCCCCCAGAGCACCCCGAAACACCCCAAAAAGGCCCCAAAACATCCCAAAAGGTCCTGAAACAGCCCAAAATGCCCCCAAATGCCATCAGAAAGCCATGAAACACCCCAAAGGGGCCCCGAAACACCGTGAAATGCCCCGAAAGGGCCCCAAAACACCCCGAAAGGGCCTTGAAATGCCCCCAGAGCACCCCAAAAGGGGCCCAAAATGCTCCAAAAACGCCCCAAATGCCCCCAGAACACCCCAAAATGTGCCAAAAGAGCCCCAAAACGCCTCAAAAGGGCCCAAAAAGGTCCCAAAACACCCCCAAAATGTCCCCAGACCACCCCAAAACACACCAAAAGGGTCCCAAAACGCCTCAAAATGCCCCCAAAAGGCCCCAAACACCCCAAAAGGGCCCCAAAGCACCCCAAAATGCCCCAAAAGGGCCCCAGAAAACCCTCAAAAGGCTTTGAAACACCCCCAAAACACCCTGAAACACCCCAAAATGCCCCCAGAACACCCCAAAAGGCGACAAAAGAGCCCCAGAACACCCCAAAAAGGCCCCAGAACACCCCGAAATGCCCCCAGAATGCCCCAAAACGGCCCAAAACACCCCCAGAGTGCCCTGAAATGCCCCAAAGCATGCCCAAAACACCCCAAAACACCCTGAAACTGTCCAAAACACCCCCAAAATGCCCTGAAACGGCCCCAGAATGTCCCAAAACGACCCCCAAAACCCCTGAAACAGCCCTGAAAAGCCCCAAACAGCCGCGAAACACCCCCAGAACGCCCCAAAACACCCCCAAAATGCCCTAGAATGGCCCATAACACGCCCAAAATGCCCCCAGAACACCCCGAAACGCGCCAAAAGGCCCCCAAAACACCTCAAAATGTCCTAAAAGTGCCCCAAAACACCCGAAAAGGGTCCCGAAACATCCCAAAAGGCCCTGAAACAGCCCAAAAAGCCCCAAAACACCCTCAGAAAGGGCCCTGAAATGCCCCCAAAACATCCCACAATCCCATAGAACACACCAAAAGGTGCCAAAAGGGCCCCAAAGGGCCTTGAAACACCCCAAAATACCCCCAGAACACCCCAAAATACACCAAAAGGGCCCCAAAAAACACCGAAAGGGTCCCAAAACACCCCCAAAATGCCCCAAAACAGCCCAAAAGGGCCCCAAAAGGCCCTGAAACAGCCCGAAATGCTGTGAAATGCCCCCAAACACCCCCAAAATGCCCCCAAAACACCCCAAAATGCCCCAGGACGCCCCCAGAATGCCGTGAAACGGCCCCAAACACCCCCAAAGTGTCCCCAGAATACATCAAAAGGGCCCAAAACGCCTCAAAAGGACCCCAAAACACCCCGAAAGGGCCCCAAAACACCCCCAAAATGCCCCGAAACAGTCTAAAAGGGCCCCCAAACACCCCAAAGGGCCCCAAAAGACCTTGAAACGCCCCAAAAATACCCTGAAACACCCCAAAAGGTGACAAAAGGGCCCCAAAACACCCCAAAAAGGCCCCAAAACACCCCCAAAGGGCCTCAAAATGTCCCCGAAGGGCCCCAAAACACCCACAAAGGGCCCAAATGTGCCCCGAAACACCCCAAAAGGGCCCCAAAATGCCCCAAAAGGGCCCCAAAACACCCACAAAGGGCCCAAATATGCCCTGAAACACCCCAAAATGTCCCAAAACACCCCAAAGGGCCCCAAAACGCCCCCAAATGCCCAAAAAAAGCCCTGAAAACACCCCAAGAGGGCCCCCAAAAATGCCCTGAAACACCTCCAAATGTCCCAAAAGCACCCCGAAACGTCCTGAAAACACCCCAAAAGCACCGCAGAACGCCCCAAAACACCCCGAAACACCCCAAAATGCTCTGAAAAGGCCTGAAATGCCCCAAAATGCCCCTAAAACCCCCCCGTGTCCTCCCCGGCCTCTTCCCTCCGGATCCGGCTGCTCCGGAGCCGCTTACCGGGAAGGAGCCGGTTAAATCCGCCGGGAATCGGCGCCTCGGGAAAAGGGGGCGTCAAGGACGGGGAACGGGGGAAAAGGAGGGAAAAACGGGGAAAAAGGCGGCGTTCCGAGCGGCAAAAACCAGGGGAAACGGGGAGAAGCGGGGCCACGCGCGGCGGATCCGGAGCACGGGCGGGAAAAATTCCGTACGGATTCGGGTCGGGAATGGGGAAAACCTCCCGCTTTTTGGGGAAAAACCTCCCGTTTTCCGCCCCAGGGAAAAAGGAGCAGCCCCGGCCCCGGCCCCACCACCGGCGAGCCCCGAAAGCCCCAAAAATCCCCCCATTTTCCTTAAAAAAGCCCGGCAATTCACAGATATCAACACGGAAACGGCATCGATTGGCTGAAAAATAACAAAAATAGCAGGAACGTCCATATAAATACAAGGAAATCAGCGGAAAGGCAGGAAAAACCGGAGAGGAAAAATAAAAAAAATAAAAAAATAAAAAAATAAAAAAATATATTTATCGCAGAGTTATTAAAAATTAAAAAGAAAAATAATTAAAAAGAAAAAAAAAATAAAAAGAAAAAAAAAGGTCCCGGGTGGAAGTCACTTACTGTGGCCGGAGAGGTGCAAAAAAACCCTCGCTGTGAAAAAAAAAAAACAAAAGCAAAACTAAAAAACGAGCCCCAGATTAGGACAAAAAAACCTTTTTTGGTGGTTTTTTTTCCTCCTTTTTTCCCTCTTTGTGGCAGCGCGGGGGGTTTTGGGGGGTTTTTGGGGGGTTTTGCTGCCCTTTGGATTGGGGGGGGGGGGGGTCCCCCCTTCCCGCCGCTTCCCGCGGGATTTTGGGGGGGGGGGATTTGGGAATGGGGGGTTGGGGGCGGGGCTATGGGAGGGGGCGGAGCCTCCGGGGGGGGTTTTCGCCTCGCTGCCCTGTGGAAGGAGAAGGGAGAGGTTTGAGTCGGGGGGGGGGGCGCGGGGAAATGGGGCAGAAAAGGGGCTTTTTGGGTGTGGGGGGGGTCCTTTAAAGGGGGGGCGCTGGCGGGAAGCGGAGGGGGGAGGAGCCTGGAAGAGAAACGCACCCCCCCCACACACCCAAAATCGACTTTTTTTTTGGGGAAAAAGAGCGCTTTGGAACCCGAAAGGCCGCGTTTCGCCCCCAAAATGGCGCCACGTGGTTCTTACGGGGGGGGGGGGGGAGAGCGGCTCTGGCCACGCCCCCTCGCTCCTCCCTCCCTCCCCCCGCCCGCGCGGCACCTGCAGGCCACGCCCACGAGGGGAGGCGGCGCTGGCCACGCCCCCCTCACCGCCACGGGGGAGGGGCCCGCGCGCTGGCCACGCCCCCTCCTCTCCCCGCCGCGCCGCCGCAGGGGGCGGAGTCCTCGCCGTGGCCACGCCCCCCGCTCCCCCGCCGCGCCGTGGCCACGCCCCCCGCGCCCCCCCCCCCACCGGGCGCCGCCACCTGATGGCGGGGGCGGCCCCTCCCCCCCTCCCCGGTGCTTTCGCCCCAAACGGGCGCCCCCCCCCCCATCCCCGCCGCCATCTTCCCCCCTTAACGGCCATCGCGCGGCCGTTAAACGTTAACCCCCCCCCCCCCTTCCCCCCGGTAACGGGCGTGACGTCACGGCCGCTGTGCCCCCCCCCCCCGCGCTCACCGCTGGGCTCCGCGTGGCGCCGCCCCCCCCCTCGCGCCGCTCCCGCCGCCGCCGCCGCCGCTCGAGGCTGCTCCGCAAAATGGCGCCCGCGCCGCCCTCTGCGCTCCGCGGCCGGGGCGAGGGGGGGCCGCCGCTGGGGGGCGGAGCCGCGCGCCGCCATTGGCCGAGCGCGCCGCCCGTCAGCGCCGCGGCCAATGGGCGAGAGGGAGGGCGGGACAGCGCGCGGGAGGGGGAGCGCGGCTCCCATTGGCTGCGCCGCGTGCCACTCCAGCGCGCGGGGGCGGCTCCCTGCGCTGATTGGTGGATCCCGCTTCGGGTTTGGCGCCACTCCGCCTATCAGCGCCCGCCGCCCGCCTCCTGGGGGGGGAGCGCTGCGCGCGTGCGCATTGGCGCCCCGCAAATCCCTTCCCGCCCCCCGCGGCCGGCGGCTTCCTATTGGCCAGCGCGCCCGCGTTGCTGCGCGCTGATTGGCTGCTCGCGGCGGCGGTAATGGCGGCCGCGGGGACGGGGCGCGAGGGAGAGGGCGAAAGCGCCGGGAAACGGCGATTTCGGGGGAAAAAAGCGCTAAAAACAGCGTCTTTCCACCCAAAACAACGAGTTTCCACCCAAAACAACCGATTTCCACCAAAAACAAGCTATTTCTACCCCAAACAATGTATTTCTTCCAAAAACAACGGATTTCCAGCAAAAATAACGTGTTTCCATCAAAAAACACGCATTTCCAGCAAAAACAACACTTTTCCGTTAAAACCAGCGCATTTAAGGGTGTTTCCTGAGGCGGAACGGGTGGATTTGGGGGGAGAAAACGGGCTAAAAAGCCGTCGTTTTGGGGCGTTGGGAATTGCGGAATCCGTCGGGAATGGCAGGGAAAAATGGGGGGGAAAGGGAAAAATGGGGGGAAAAAGAAGGGAAAAATGGGGAAAGGAGAGAAAAGTGGGGAGGAAAAGAGGGAAAAATGGAGGGGGAAATGGGGGAAAACGGGGATAATGGGGGAAAGGTAGGGAAAAATGGGGGAAAAATAGGGAAAAATGGGGGGAAAGTGGGGAAAAGGGGTAGAAAAGGTGGGAAAAGGGATGGAAAAAATGGGAAAAGGGGTGGGAAAGGTGGGAAAAGCAGGTAGGAAAGGAGGGCTCCAGCCGTGGGAGGTCCCGGAGCGATCCCGGCTCTTCCCCATCCTCCTCCTCATCCCATTCCCATTCCCGGGCGGCCGCGCTGGAAAAGGTCCGAGCTTTCCCACGGAATTCTGGGAATTCCGCGGGAGGATCCGGAGCGGATTCGGGAGCAGGAGCGGCGGACGTGGGCGCTGCCCCGTAGGATATGGTGGGAATGGGGGAAAATCCCGGTTTTCCCCCTTTTTTTGGCATCTGGATGAGGAACTGTCGGCCCCGCGGGGGAGAATTCCGGAGTCCTGGAATCCCGGAGCAGGCGGCGCTTTTCCGGATGGGATCAGCCGCAATCCCGGGATTCACCTGGGGATCCCGCCGGGATCCCGGGAACGCCGGAGCGGCCGGAAGCCGCTGAGAGCCGCCCATTCCCGGGATAACGATTCCCGGGACGCCCATTCCCGGGATAACGATTCCGGGATGCCCATTCCCGGGATAACGATTCCCGGGATGCCCATTCCTGAGATAATGATTTCCGGGATGCCCATTCCCATCCCCATTCCCAAATCCCAGATATTTTCCGGAAAAGCGGCCGGCTCTGAAAAAAACCAACCCCTTTTATTGGACGCGGCGGATTCCTCCTTCCTTTTCCCAAGTTGGGAAATCCCGAGAGCGACCGGCTACGGAAAACAAAAAAAAACGGGAAGGGAAAATAACCGGGAAAGAGCGAGCGGGTCCCGCTCTTCCCGCCCGGAGCCGCCGCTTCCCGATCCATAGGGAAGAGCGGAGATAAATACGGGATGGAGCCAGAGAATACAAAAATTCCAAGGAAAAGGCGGGAAAAGGGGGGCGGAGCGGCGTTCCGGCGCTCCTTGGTCCGTAGAAATGGCCGGAAAACCCCCAAGAAGGGCAAGAAACACAAAAAAAAAAAAACCTTGGAAAAAAAAAGGGAAAACAGGAGGAAAACAAAAAAAACCAGGGAAAAGAGTTCGTGGGATGGGACGGGATTCCCGGCCGGAAGCTACTTCCTCTTCTTCTTGGGCGGGCCGGACGCGCGGGCGCTCCGGGCGGATCCGGGCGCCGGCGCCTTCCTCTTCCGGCTCCGGCTGTGCTCCTCCTCCTCCTCGTACTGGCTCTCCCGGTCGGCTGCGGAAGAGGCCGGGAGCGGCTCCGGATGCGGTTCCGGATGCGGTTCCGGGATGCGGTTCCGGGATGCGGTTCCGGATGCGGTTCCGGATGCGGTTCCGGATGCGGTTCCGGATGCGGGAGCCGCTTCCCGCTCCGCACTCACCTTTCCGGGCTTCCTCCTCCAGCTCGTCCCAGTCCTTCCCGCTCTCCTCCTCGCTGCCCAGGGATTCCTTGGAATATTCTAGGGAAGGGGCGGAGCGTCAGCGGGAAAATGCGGCGGGAAAAAGCGGGAAAATGCGGTGGGAAAAGTGGGAAAATGCGGCGGGAAAAAGCGGGAAAACGCGGCGGGGAAAAGCGGGAAAACGTGGCGGGGAAAAGCGGGAAAACGTGGCGGGAAAATGCGGCGGGAAAAGTGGGAAAATGCGGTGGGAAAAGCAGGAAAATGCAGCGGGAAAAGCAGGAAAATGCAGTGGGAAAACGCGGGGGGAAAAGCAGGAAAATGCGGTGGGAAAATGCGTCGGGAAAAGCAGGAAAATGCAGCGGGAAAAGCAGGAAAACGCAGCAGGAAAAGCGGGAAAACGCGGTGGGAAAATGCGTCGGGAAAAGCGGGAAAATGCGTCGGGAAAAGTAGGAAAATGCAGCGGGAAAAGCAGGAAAATGCAGCGGGAAAACGCGGCGGGAAAAGCGGGAAAATGCAGCGGGAAAAGTGGAAAAATGCAGCGGGAAAACGCGGCAGGAAAAGATGGAAAATGCAGCGGGAAAAGCGGGAAAATGCGGCGGGAAAAGCAGGAAAACGCGGCGGGAGAATGCGGCAGGAAAACCGGGAAAACGCGGTGGGAGAATGCGGCAGGAAAACCGGGAAAACGCGTTGGGAAAAGCGGGAAAATGCGGCGGGAAAACGCGTCGGGAAAAGCGGGAAAATGCGGCGGGAAAAGCGGGAAAACGCGGCGGGAAAACGCGGCGGGAAAAGCGGGAAAATGCGGCGGGAAAAGCAGGAAAAGTGGGAAAATGCGTCGGGAAGAGCGGGCTGGCGTCCCGGCTCGTACCGGACTCCTCGGCCTCGGAGGAGTAGTCCTCGTCGCTGTCCTCCTCCTCCTCCTCGTAATCCTCTTCCGAAGGGTTGAACGTCTCGTCCTCGATCTCCGACTCGGATTCGCCAACCTCGGCGTCGCTGCCCTGCTGGGAAGGGCGGGAATGGCGGGAACGCCGCGGGGAGCCGGGAATGGCGGGGGGGACGCGGGAAGGGCAGGAAGGAGATGGGAATGCTGGAAGGAAGCTGGGAATGGCGGGAGGGAGATGGGAATGGTGGGAGGGAGCTGGGAAGGGCAGGAGGGAGCTGGGAATGGTGGGAGGCAGGTGGGAATGCTGGAAGGGAGATGGGAATGTCAGGAGGGAGCCGGGAATGTCCGAGGAGCCGGGAATGGTGGGAGGGACTTGGGAATGGCGGGAGGGAGCTGGGAATACTGTGAGGATCAGGGAATGGTGGGAGGAACCAGGAATGTCAGGGGGTCTGGGAATGCCAGGAGGGAATTGGGAATGCTGGAAGGGAGCTGGGAATGGCAGGAGGGAGCCGGGAATGACAGAGGAGCCAGGAATGGCGGGAGGGAGTCAGGAATGACAGGAGGAACCAGGAATACCAGAGGGTCTGGGAATGCCAGGAAGGAGCTAGGAATGTCAGGAGGGAGCTGGGAATGGCGGGAGGGAGCTGGGAATGGCGGGAGGGAGCTGGGAATGGTGGGAGGGAGTCAGGAATGACAGGAGGAACCAGGAATACCAGAGGGTCTGGGAATGCCAGGAAGGAGCTAGGAATGTCAGGAGGGAGCTGGGAATGGCGGGAGGGAGCTGGGAATGGCGGGAGGGAGCTGGGAATGGTGGGAGGGAGTCAGGAATGACAGGAGGAACCAGGAATACCAGAGGGTCTGGGAATGCCAGGAAGGAGCTAGGAATGTCAGGAGGGAGCTGGGAATGGCGGGAGGGAGCTGGGAATGGCGGGAGGGAGCTGGGAATGGCGGGAGGGAATCAGGAATGACAGGAGGAACCAGGAATGTCAGAGGGTCTGGGAATGCCAGGAGGGAGTTGGGAATGCTGGAAGGAACCTGGGAATGGCAAGAGGAAGCTGGGAATGGCAGGAGGGAGCTGGGAATAGCAGGAGGGAGATGGGAATGATGTGAGGAGCAGGGAATGGCGGGAGGGAGCTGGGAATGGCGGGAAGGATCCGGGAACACCACAGAATTCCCGGGATGCGGCGGGCGGCTCCCACCTCGCCCTCGGGCTCCAGGAAGGACCATCCGCCCTGCTCGAAGAATCCCTCGGGATCGTCCACGATCGTCTTCATGATCTTGGTCCAGTTGAGCGACTGGACGCCCTCCGTGTACTTGAGGTCGCAGGAGCTGCGGGAGAGCCGGAATGGGCAACGGAAGAGCGGGAATGGGCAACGGGAAGAGCGGGAATGGGGCAATGGGAAGAGCAGGAAAGGAGCAACGGGAAGAGCAGGAAAGGGCGCAAGGAAAGACGGGAATGGGCACGAGGAAGAGGAGGGAAAGGGCGCGAGGAAGCTCTAGGAAGCTCCGGGAAGCTCCTGGAAGCTCCAGGAAGTGCCGGGAGGCCCCAGGAAGCTCTGGGAAGCTCCAGGAAGCGCCGGGAAACTCCAGGAAGCTCCTGGAAATGCCAAGAAGCTCTGGGAAGCTCTGGAAAGCTCCAGGAAACTCCGGGAAGCTCCTGGAAGCTCTGAGAAGTGCCAGGAAGCTCTGGGAAACTCCAGGAAGCACCAGGAAGCTCCTGGGAGCTCCAGGAAACTCCAGGAAGCTCCTGGAAGCTCTGGGAAGTGCCAGGAAACTCTGAGAAGCTCCAGGAAACTCCGGCAAGCACCAGGAAGTGCCAGGAAGCTCTGGGAAACTCCAGGAAGCTCCCGGACGCTCCGGGAAGCTCCTGGAAGCACTTGGAAGACCAGGGAAGCTCTGGGGAGCTCCAGGAAGCTCCTGGACACTCCAGGAAACTCTGAGAAGCTCCTGGAAGCTCCAGGAAGCTCATGGAAGCTCCGGGAAGCTCCTGGAAGCTCCGGGAAGCTCCGGGACGCTCCGGGAAGCTCCGGGCCGCGGCACTCACTTGAGCCACTCCTTGATGGGGTCGAGCGAGGCCACGGGGATGGCGTTGATCATGGTGACCTTGCGGCCGTAGTCCTTGTAGACCACGACCATGTCGAAGTTCTTGAGGTGGAACTGCACGCGCTCAAAGTGGATGAGCTCCACCTCGTCCAGCGTCACCACGAAGGGCGGCTGCGCGGGGACGCGGCCCGGTCAATGTTGTCCCCAGGTCAACATTGTCCCCAAGTCAACATTGTCCCCACCTCAACCTTGTCCCCACCTCAACCTTGTCCCCAAGTCAACGTCATCCCCAGGTCAACGGCGTCCCCAAGTCAATGTTGCCTCCAAGTCAATGTCATCTCTAACTCAACATTGCCCCCAAGTCAATGCCCTCAACTCAACCTTGTCCCCACATCAACGTTACCCCCAAGTCAACCTTGTCCCCAACTCAACCTTGTCCCTAGATCAACGTTGGCCCCAGCTCAACCTTGTCCCCAAGTCAACGTCATCCCCACGTCAATGTCGTCCCCAAGTCAACGCCCTCAACTCAACCTTGTCCCCAGGTCAATGTCGTCCCCAACTCAACGTTGCTTCCAACTCAACGGTGTCCCCAACTCAACGTCCTCCCCAACTCAACCTTGTCCCCAACTCAACGTGGTCCCCAAGTCAATGTCCTCAACTCAACCTTGTCCCCAACCCAACGTCATCCCCAACTCAATGTCCTCAACCCAACGTCCTCCCCCATTCAACCTTGTCCCCAACCCGACGCCGTCCCCGTCACTCACCCACTCGGTGCAGTTGACCAGGGCGCTGCTGGTGGGCTGCAGCAGACACGTGCTGCGGTACGGCGCCCCGTTGAAGCTGCCGGGACAACGGGCGACGCCGGTGACGCCGGGGGACAACGGGGGCCGCCGGTGACGCGGGCGCCCGCCGCGCCGCTTACCCCAGCTCCCGGAAGGGCACCTCGAACTCCAGCTCCTCCTTGGTGAGGGCCTCCACCTTCTCGATGAAGTTCTTGAAGGCCGTCTTGAGCTTGTGGCGCATCTCCCGCTCCATCTGGGATCACGGGAAGCGTCGGGACCCTCCAGGATGCTCCAGGAAGCACCAGGAAGCTCCGGGGGGGACGGCCGGGCCCTCCCGCTCTTCCTCCCCGCTCCTCGTCCTCACCTGCTCGGCGTAGAGGTCGTCGCGGTCGTGCATGTGTTGGTGCTTGCCCAGGTCCGTGGTGATCTCGCCCACTTCCGTGTAGAACTGCACGTCCGTGTGCCGCTTCTTGCCGAACATGATGGCGTTCTGGAGGGGAGGAGCCCGCGTGGAGGCCCGAGACCCGGCGTGGAGGGCCAGGGACCCAACGTCAAGGGCCAAAGACCCGACACAGGGGCCAAAGACCCAACGTGGAGGCCCGAGACCCGGCGTGGAGGGTCAAACACCCAACGTGGAGGCCAAAGACCCAACATGGAGGCCAAAGACCCAACATCAAGGGCCAAAGACCCAGCACGGAGGGCCAAAGACCCAGCACGGAGGGCCAAAGACCCGATGTGGAGGCCAAGGACCCAACATCGAGAGCCAAAGACCCAACGTGGAGGCCCGAGACCCAACGTGGAGGCCCGAGACCCGACGTGGAGGGTCAAAGACCCGACGCGGAGGCCAAAGACCCAACGCGGAGGCCAAAGACCCAACGCGGAGGGCCAGGACCCAACGCGGAGGCCAAAAACCCGACACAGGGGCCAAAGACCCAACGTGGAGGCCCGAGACCCGGCGTGGAGGGTCAAACACCCAACGCGGAGGCCAAAGACCCAACATGGAGGCCAAAGACCCAACATGGAGGCCAAAGACCCAACGTCAAGGGCCAAAGACCCAGCACGGAGGGCCAAGACCCGACGTGGAGGCCAAGGACCCAACATCGAGAGCCAAAGACCCAACGTGGAGGCCCGAGACCCAACGTGGAGGCCCGAGACCCAACGTGGAGGCCCAAGAGCCAACGTGGAGGCCCAAGAGCCAACGTGGAGGCCCAAGAGCCAACGTGGAGGGCCAAAGACCCAACGCGGGGGCCCGAGACCCAACGCGGAGGGCCAAAGACCCAACGTGGAGGGCCAAAGACCCAACGCGGAGTCCAAAGACCCAACGCGGGGGCCCAGCGCCCAACGCGGAGGCCCCCGCCCCACCTTGAGGTGGAAGTGGAGCACGATGATCATCTCGCCGTCGCAGGGCTGGAACACGGCGTGCTTGATGTTGTTGTAGAGGATGTCCACCTTGTCGCCGCGCACCGACGTGAAGCGGAAACCTGCGGCGGGAGCCTCAGCGCCGCGGCCCCGGCGGCCTCCCCGTCCCCGCCGACCCGCGCCCCCATCCCGTACCGTTGACGTGGGCCTCCAGCGAGCCCTGCATCCTCTTCTGGGCGATGTTGGGGCGGATGTAGAGGTCCTTGAGCTTGGGGTTGCTGCGGTTGAGGTTGATGACCAGCGAGTCTTGCTTGACGATGCCCTGGGGACGGAGCGGGCCGTGACGCCGCGGCCGCCGCGCCGGCGCCGCCCGGCCTCCCGCCGCGCCGGCCTCACCTCCTTCTCCTTCTCCTCGGCCTCGCGCGTCTTGTAGCGCTTCTGGACCTCCTTGATGATGCGGAAGGCGTTCTGCAGGTTGAGCGCCGGCACCGTCTGCTCCCCGGGCGTCTTCATGTTGGACGCGCGGTAGGTGCTGCGGGAAGGAGGCCGGCCGCTTGCCACGGGGCACCCGGGGACGCGGAGGCCCAAGGGGAGGCCACTCACATCTCCTTGACGAAGGTGGCCTCCGGGTTGGGGAAGATGTTGCCCTCGTTGCGGCCCAAGGCGCTGCCCGGGCAGTAGAAGTTGATGCGCAGGTAGGTGTAGTCGCCCTCCACCGACATGCTGATGTTCTGGGGGAGGCCAGGGAGGGTGAGGAGGCCACCGAGGCCCGAGGACGGTCCCCACCGCGCGCCCGGAGGCCCCACCTTGATGGTGGCGATGTGGAAGGGGGTGGCGATGCCGAAGACGGGCATGATGACGGTCTCGTACTTCTTGTCGATGTAGATCTTCATCTCGCGGATGTGGGGCTCCTTGGGCATCAGCGCCGGGTTCTTGTAGGAGATGTTGGACTTGCGGGCCCTGGCGGCGGGAGGCCGGCCGTGAGGGAGGCCGTGAGGGAGGAACGGGCCTCCCCGCCGGCCTCCGCGGCCTCACTTCTGGATCTGCTGCTCGCCCTTCTGCTCGGTGAGGCGCCGCCGGGCCTCCTCGTTGAGCTGCGTGGCCAGCTCCTTCTGGTGGGCCCGGCGCTTCTCCTCGGCCGTGAGCTCGTTCTGCGGGAGGAAGGACCCGTGAGGAGGAGGAGGAGGCCGGAGCGGGACGGAGGCCGCCGCGGGGAGGCCGGCGCTCACCCGCGTCCTCTCGGTGAGCAGCGCCGCCCGCGAGCTGCGGCCCAGCAGGTCCTCGGCCTCGTCCTTCTCCTCCTCCTCCTCCTCCTCGTCCTCGTTCTGGCGGGAACACGAGGACGGTCACGGGGTGAAGGCCCCGCCATCCTCGTCCTCCCTTTGGGGCGGCCTCACCTTGAGGAAGATGCCGACGTTCTTCACCTTCTTCTTGACGGCCGTGAGGACGGTGGCCGGCGCGTCCTGCGCGAGGGGGACGCGTTGGGACGCGCCGGGACGACGCGCGGCCTCCGCGGCGCCGGCCTCCGCGCCGGCCTCACCTCGTCCACCAGCACCGTGTCCCCCACGAACATGGCGTACGTGCGCTCCTCGGGCTTCTTGCCCTCCTTGTTGGCCAGGTCCGAGAAGCCGATGTTGACGCTGAACACCATGCCTGGAAAGGGAGGCCGTTCCCGAGGAATCCGGGCGCGACGGAGGCCGTTATCCCGCGGGAACGTCCCCCGGGAAGGCCCCGCTCACCCTTCTTGAGGCGCTGCTGGTTCTTGCTGTTGATGACCAGGGAGCCCTCGCGGAACTCGATGCCCATCGCGAAGCTGCGGGAGAGGCCGAGGGGGAGGCCGGGCCTCGGCGCGGAGGCTCCCCGGGGCCTCCCCGCGCCTCCTGCTCACCCCAAATTCTTGGTGATTTTGCCCAAAAGCTCCGGTTTCTGCCTCTTCACCACGTCCATGACGGCGCCGTAGACGTCGCAGAGCTTGGCGCCTGCCGACGGAGGCCCCGGGGCTCCCGGTGAGGCCCACGGAGCCGCGGAGGCTCCCGGGGGCGGGACGGGCCCCGGGGGGATCCCGGGAGCCCAAAGAGGACCCAAGGAGCTCCAAGAGGACCCAAGGAGCTCCAAGAGGACCCAAAGAACCCCAAGACGATCCCAGGAGCTCCAGGAGGATCCAAGGAGCCCAAAGGGGATCCCAGGAGCCCCGGAAGGATCCCAGGAGCCCCAGCAAGACCCAAGGAGCATCCACAGAGCCCCAGGAGCATCCAAGGATCCCAGGAGCCCCAGGAGGACCCCAGGAGCTCCAGGAGGATCCCAGGAGCTCCAGGAGGATCCCAGGAGCCCAAAGAGGACCCCAAGAGCTCAACGGGGATCCCAGGAGCATCCAAGGAGCCCAAAGAGGATCCCAGGAGCCCCAGAAGGACCCAAGGAGGATTCCAGGAGCCCAAAGAGGAACCCAGGAGCCCCAGGATGATCCCAGGAGCCCCAGGTGGATCTGTGGAGCCCCGGGCGGATCCCAGGAGCTCTGGGACAATCCCAGGAGCCCCGGGACAATCCCAGGAGCCCCAAGAGGATCCAAGGAGGATCCCAGGAGCCCTGGGATGATCCCAGGAGCCCCAGGAGGCTCCCAGGAGCCCCAGAAGGACCCAAGGAGCTCTGAGAGCATCAAAGGAGCCCCAAGATGATCCCAGGAGCCCCAGGTGGATCCGTGGAGCCCTGGGACGATCCCGGGAGCCCCAAGAGGACCCAAGGAGCCCTGAGAGCATCAAAGGAGCCCAAAGATGATCCCAGGAGCCCCAGGACAATCCTAGGAGCCCCAAGAGGACCCAAGGAGCCCAAAGGGGATCCTAGGGGCCCCGGGATGATCCCAGGAGCCCCGGGACGATCCCAGGAGCCCCAGGATGATCCCAGGAGCCCCGGGACGATCCCAGGAGCCCTGAGATGATCCCAGGAGCCCCAGGTGGATCCGTGGAGCCCCAGGTGGATCCGTGGAGCCCCGGGATGATCCGAGGAGGCCCGGGACGATCCCGGGAGCCCCAGGATGATCCCAGGAGCCCCAGGATGATCCCAGGAGCCCCGGGACGATCCCGGGATCCCCGGGTGGATCCGCGGAGCCCCGCGCTCACCGTGCCGCATCTCCTTGAGCATCTCGTCCTGCAGCTGCAGCAGGAAGGCGTAGTTGTCCTGCATGTCCTGCGGCGGGTCCACCATGAGCGTGCGCACCAGGTTGGAGCAGTAGGACTTGTAGCGGATGCCCATGGCGCACGTGATGGCCCCGAAGTGCATGTGGTTCTTGTCACTACAAGGACGGGAAAACCGGGAGAAACGGCTCCCGCCGGGAATGCCGGCGTTCCCGCCGGGAATGCCGCCCACCTGACCACGCTGAACTTGAGGTTGTAGTTGCCGCCGCTCTGGATGATGGGCGGGTAGCACATCTCCACCGTGGACGGGTCGGCGCCCGACAGGTACTTCTTCTCCTCGATGGCCTTCTCCACCGACTCGGCCAGCTTGCTGTGCCGCACTTTCTGTGCCGGGAAAAGCCGGAAAAACGTTGGGATTGGGAAAAATGGAAGGGTTGGTGGCCCACGGTTGTGCGTGCTGACCTCGTCGGCGTCCACGATCTCCATGACGCGCTCCTTGAAGAACTTGGTGAAGAGCTCGGAGGTGATGGCGGCCGCCTTGCGCATGAGGGCCAGCTCGCCGTCCTCCTTGACGGCCAGCGTGTAGGCCACCACGGCGCTGATGTCCACCTGGGGACACAGGGGGATAAATTGGGGAGAAATGAGGAGAAATGGGGGGTTTGGAGGCCACCACGGCGCTGATGTCCACCTGGGGGGACAAGAGGGATAAATTGGGGAGAAATGAGGAGAAATGGGGGGTTTGGAGGCCACCACGGCGCTGATGTCCACCTGGGGGGACAAGAGGGATAAATTGGGGAGAAATGAGGAGAAATGGGGGGTTTGGAGGCCACCACGGCGCTGATGTCCACCTGGGGGGACAAGAGCGATAAATTGGGGAGAAATGAGGAGAAATGGGGGCTTTGGAGGCCACCACGGCGCTGATGTCCACCTGGGGGGACAAGAGGGATAAATTGGGGAGAAATGAGGAGAAATGGGGGGTTTGGAGGCCACCACGGCGCTGATGTCCACCTGGGGGGACAAGAGCGATAAATTGGGGAGAAATGAGGAGAAATGGGGGCTTTGGAGGCCACCACGGCGCTGATGTCCACCTGGAGACAAGAGCGATAAATTGGGGAGAAATGAGGAGAAATGGGGGGTTTGGAGGCCACCACGGCGCTGATGTCCACCTGGGGGGACAAGAGCGATAAATTGGGGAGAAATGAGGAGAAATGGGGGGTTTGGAGGCCACCACGGCGCTGATGTCCACCTGGGGGGACAAGAGGGATAAATTGGGGAGAAATGGGGAGAAATGGGGGGTTTGGAGGCCACCACGGCGCTGATGTCCACCTGGGGGGACAAGAGCGATAAATTGGGGAGAAATGAGGAGAAATGGGGGGTTTGGAGGCCACCACGGCGCTGATGTCCACCTGGGGGGACAAGAGGGATAAATTGGGGAGAAATGGGGAGAAATGGGGGGTTTGGAGGCCACCACGGCGCTGATGTCCACCTGGGGACAAGAGCGATAAATTGGGGAGAAATGAGGAGAAATGAGGGCTTTGGAGGCCACCACGGCGCTGATGTCCACCTGGGGGGACAAGAGCGATAAATTGGGGAGAAATGGGGAGAAATGAGGTGTTTGGAGGCCACCACGGCGCTGATGTCCACCTGGGGGGACAAGAGGGATAAATTGGGGAGAAATGAGGAGAAATGAGGGGTTTGGAGGCCACCACGGCGCTGATGTCCACCTGGGGGGACAAGAGCGATAAATTGGGGAGAAATGGGGAGAAATGAGGTGTTTGGAGGCCACCACGGCGCTGATGTCCACCTGGGGGGACATGGGGACACGGGGGATTTGGGGAAAAAGGGGGGGACATGGGGGGGGAAATGGGGGAGAAATGGGGAAAAATGGGCAGTTTGGGGGGGAAACGGGAAGAAACGGGGGGGAAACGGGGGAAACGGGGAGTTTGGGGAGGAAATGGGGGGGAAACGGGGGGAAAATGGGGGGGAAACAGGCAGTTTTGGGGGGGGAAACGGGTGTTTTGGGGGGAAGCAGGGGTTTCTGCCCGAGTTTTTGGGGAGAACCCGGAGCTTCTGCGGGCGTTTTTTGGGGGAAAAGGGTGTTTTGGGGCGTTTTCAGGGTGTTTTGGGGGGAAGCGAGTGTTTTGGGGCCATTTCCCGCAGAAGTGGGTGTTTTGGGGCCGTTTTTGGGGGAAGCGGGTGTTTCCGGGCCGTTTCCTGGCCATTTTTGGGGTGTTTTGGGGCCGTTTTTGGGGGAAGCGGGTGTTTCCGGGCCGTTTCCGGGCCGTTTTGGGGGCGTTTTGGGGCCGTTTTTGGGGGAAGCGGGTGTTTTTGGCCGTTTCCGGGCCGTTTTTGGGCCGTTTTGGGGCCGTTTTTGGGGGAAGCGGGTGTTTCCGGGCCGTTTCCGGGCCGTTTTGGGGGCGTTTTGGGGCCGTTTTTGCGGTAAGCGGGTGTTTCCGGGCCGTTTCCGGGCCGTTTCGGGGCCGTTTCGGGTCCCCCTCACCTTCTCGAAGCCCTCCTTGGCCAGGCACTCGTTCCAGCTCCTCATGAAGTCCCCGGGGAACTTGTCCTTGCTGAAGACGCCGATGCGGCGGCCCCGCTTGCTGCCCTTGAGCGCCTCGATCATCTTCTCGAAGTTGCCCTTGTTGCTCTCGTTCTGCAAACGGACCAACAACGCCAATGCCCGGGGGGGAACGCGGGGCCGTTTTGGGGCGTTTCGGGCGGTTTTTGGGACCCACCTTCTCGCGCACCAGCAGCGTGACGGCCGGGAGGCCGTTGCCGCCGTCGCTGGCCTTGCCGTGGGCCACCTGCTTGAGGAACTCGACCTTCTTCTTGCTGGCCATGAAGAGGATCTTGTCCTCGCAGAACACCATGATGGTGTCGGTCAGCTCGTAGCCGAACAGCCACGTCTGCGGGGGACGTGCGCGGACGCGGTGTCGTCACCCGGACGCGGTGTCACCCCCCGGACACGGTGTCACCTCCCGGACGTGGTGTCGTCACCCCAACGCGGTGTCGTCACCCGGACGCGGTGTCGTCACCCGGACGCGGTGTCCCCCCCCGGACGCGGTGGCACCAGGGACCCACGTGTGGACACAGAGCCCCCCCAAACCCCAGGGACCCCCATAGGGACCCACATAGGGACCCACATAGGGACCTATAGGGACCCCCATAGGGACCCCCATAGGAATCCACATAGGGACCCCCATAGGGACCCCCATAGCCCCATAGGGAACCACAGAGGGACGTATAGGGACCCATAGGGACCCCCATAGCCCCATAGGAACCCACATAGGGACCTATGGGGACCCATAGCGACCCCCATAGGGACCCCCATAGCCCCATGGTGACCCACATAGAGACCTATAGGAACCCATAGGGACCCCCACAGCCCCACAGGGACCCATAGGGACCCATAGCGACCCCCATAGCCCGATGGGGACCCACATAGGGACCTATAGGGACCCCATAGCCCCATAGGGATCCACATAGGGACCTATAGGGACCCCCATAGGGACCCCCATAGCCCCATAGGGACCCACATAGGGACCTATAGGAACCCCATAGCCCCATAGGGATCCACATAGGGACCTATAGGGACCCCCATAGAGACCCCCATAGCCCCATAGGGACCCACATAGGGACCTATAGGAACCCCATAGCCCCATAGGGATCCACATAGGGACCTATAGGGACCCCCATAGAGACCCCCATAGCCCCATAGGGACCCACATAG
Organism: Tinamus guttatus; assembly: GCF_059628265.1. NCBI lineage: Eukaryota > Metazoa > Chordata > Aves > Tinamiformes > Tinamidae > Tinamus > Tinamus guttatus. The sequence goes on along the minus strand of NW_028290204.1, from coordinate 58,685 downwards.
GGACCCCCAAAAGGACCCCCATAGCAACCCCCACGGGAACCTACAGGAACCCATAGGGATCCCCATAGCCCCATAGAGACCCCCATAGGGACCTATAAGGACCCCCACAGCCCCACGGGGACCCACATAGGGACCCCCATAGGGACCTATAGGAACCCATAGCGACCGCCATAGCCCCATAGGGACGCACACAGGACCCCCCATAGCCCCATAGGGACCCACAAGGACCCCCATAGGGACCCACATAGGGACCTATAGGGACCCATAGGGACCCCCATAGCCCCATAGGGACCTATAGGAACCCATAGCGACCCCCATAGCTCCACAGGGACCCACATAGGGACCTCCATAGCCCCATAGGGAACCCCATAGCAACATATAGGGACCGATACGGACCCCCATAGGGACCCCTAGGGACCCACAAGGACCCCCATAGGCACCCCCATAAGGGTCCTCATGGACACATAGAGGCTCCCCTTGGCTCACAGGGACCTATAGGGATCCCCATACCCCCGCAGGGACCCTCCTAGACCCCCTGTGGAACGACAGGAACCCCACAGCGACCCATAGGGACATATAGGGGACCCCATAGCCCCATAGGGATCCCCAGAGGGACCCCTAGGAATCCCCATAGGGACATATAGGGGACGCCATAGCCCCATAGGGACTCCCATAGCCCCATAAGGACCCCCATAGGGATGTATAGGGGACCCCATAGCCCCATAGGGCTGTACAGGGGACCGCATAGCCCCATAGGGACCTCCATAAGGACCCCTAGGAACATATAGGGGACCCCATAGCCCCATAGCGCCCCATAGGGCTGTACAGAAGACCCCATAGCCCCACAGCGACCATAGGGACGTATAGGGGACCCCATAGGCACCCCATAGGGACCCCCATAGCCCCATAGGGACCTCCATAGGGCCGTATAGGGGACCCCATAGCCCCATAGGGACCCCCATAGGGACCCCCATAGCCCCATAGGGACCCCATAGGGCCGTATAGGGGACCCCATAGCCCCATAGGGCCGTATAGGGCACCCCACAGGCGCCCCCACCTGCAGCGCCGTGGACTTGGCGTAGACGATCTCCTCGTCCACCCCCACGGCCACCACGATGGCGTCCACGTCGGCGTACTCGTCCTCGCCGCGCTGGGGACGGGGACAGCGGGCGTCACCGCGGGGCCCCCATGTCCCTCGGGACCCTGAATGTCCCTTGGGGACCCCAAATGTCTCCTTGGGGACCCTGAATGTCCCTTGGGGACCCTGAATGTCCCTCGGGGGCCTCAATGTCCCCTCGGGGCCCTGAATGTCCCTTGGGGGCCTCAGTGTCCCCTCGGGGCCCTGAATGCCCTTCTGGGACCTTAAATGTCCCCTCGGGTCCCCAAATGTCCCCTCAGGGGCCCTCAATGTCCCTCCAGGGCCCCAAATGTTTCCTCTGAGACCTTAAATGTCCCCTCGGGGCCCTGAATGTCCCTCCGGTGCCCAGATGTTCTCTCTGGGACCTTAAATGTCCGTCTGGGACCCCAAATGTCCTCTCTAAGACCCTAAATGTTCCCTCTGAGACCTTAAATGTCCCCTCTGCGACCCCAAATGTTCCCTCTGGGCCCCTAAATGTCCCCTCTGAGACCCTAAATGTTCCCTCTGGGCCCCTAAATGTCCCCTCTGAGACCCTAAATGCCCCCTCTAAGGCCACAAATTCCGCCTCTGACCCCAAATGTCCCCTCCAGGGCCCCAAATGTCCCCTGTGGGCCCCTAAATGTCCCTCTAGGGCCCCAAATGTCCCCTCTAAGCCCCCAAATGTCCCCTCTGAGCCCCCAAATGTCCTCTCTGACCCCTTAAGCCCCCTCCAGGGCCCCAAAAACCCCATCTGAGACCTTAGATGTCCCCTCTGAGCCCCCGAATGTCCCCTCTGGGGCTCTAAATACCCCTCTGGGCCCCTAAAAGTCCCTTCTCGGACCCCAAATGTCCTCGCCAAGACCCCAAATGTTCCCTCTGAGACCTTAAATGTCCCTCTGAGCCCCTCAATGTCCCCTCTGGGCCCCCAAATGTCCCCTCTGGGCCCCCAAATGTCCCTCTGAGCCCCCAAATGTCCCTCTGAGCCCCCAAATGTCCTCTCCAAGACCCCAAATGTCCCCTCTAAACCCCTAAATGTCCCCTCAATGTCCCTCTGAGGCCCCAAAGGTGTCCCTGAAACCCTAAATGTCCCTTTTAAGCCCCCTAAATGTCCCTTTTAAGGCCCATGAATGTCCCCTGAGCCCCCAAATGTCCCCCCGAGCCCCCCGTTTGCCTCTCTGACCCCCCAAAACGCCCCTTGGAGCCCCAAAACGGCCCCCGCGACGCCCCAACGGCCTCCCCGGGCCCCCGACGGCCCCGGCGACGCCCCCAGCCCCAAAATTTGTCACCGGGGCCCCCCAAAAGGGCCGTTTGAGCCCCGCGAACGCCCGTTGGAGCCCCCAAAACGCCCCTTTGCGCCCCAAAACGGCCCCTTGAGCCCCCGGGTCGCCCCTTCCCGCCCCCGAAGGCCCCCCCGCACCTGCCAGTTGCCATAGAGACGCTTGACGCGGCGGTAATAGGCCTCGCGGTCCAGGCTCAGCGCCATGGGGGCGGCGCCGGTACCGGGGGGGGGGGGGGCGGGGACGGGGGAAGGGGGCAAAAAAAAAAAAAAAAAAAAAAACTCCCGGTCCCGCCGCGGGCACCGACGGGCGCGGGGGGGGAGGAGAGGGAGCGAGCGCGCGGGCGTGCGCGCGCTTCCGCTTCCGGGGCCGCGACCCCTGCGCGTGCGCCGCGCCGCTTCCCCCCGCCCCCCCGCCCCGCGCGGCTCCCGCCACCGGCGCGCGGGGGGGGGGGGTGGGCGGGGCTGCGCGCGGCGCGTTTTGGGTCTGCGCATGCGCGAGGCGGCGGGGGGGCGGGAGGGGGGACGCGCGCCGCTCTGTGCGCATGCGCGCCGCGGGGGGGGGTTGGCGCGCTGGAGCCTGCGCATGCGCGCGGTGGGAGGGGGAGGAGCGGGGGCGCTCTTGCGCCGCGCGCATGCGCGAAAGGGCGGGGCTGGCGGCGGAGCGGGTTGTTTGGCGCCGCGCGCATGCGCGAAAGGGCGGGGCCGGCGGTGGAGCGAGTTGTTTGGCGCCGCGCGCATGCGCGAAAGGGCGGGGCCGGCGGCGGAGCGGGTTGTTTGGCGCCGCGCGCATGCGCCAAGGGGCGGGGCCGGCGGCGGAGCAGGGTCCTTTCCCGCCGCGCGCATGCGCATTGCGCAGTCGCGGGGGGGGCCGCTTTGCGTGCGCGAGGGCGGGAAAAACAGCGTCACGTGACCCCCCCCCCCCCCCGTCCTGAGGTAGCCGCGAGCGACGGGTGGTGACGCAGGCGCAAAAAGGAGAAATTAACCAAAAAAAACCAAAAATGGGCTCGAATAAATAATAAAAACGACAATAATAATAAATGCGCCTCGTTGCGGTCCGCTTTTATCCCTTAATTTTTATTAGAAAAAAAAAAAAAGGAAAAAAAAAAGGACTCCGACTACGGGAAGCCGCTACCGCCCCGGGCTTCCAGCCACCAGCTCCCGCCGCCCGCCCCGTCCCCCCGCGCCCCTTCCTCGCCACCCCCCCCGCGGTATGACACAAGACATTTGTACATATTTATATAAATATAGCGCCCGGGGCGCGCGGGGAGCGGGGACGGGCGGGAAGGGGGGTTTTCCTGGGGTTGGGATGAGGAGGATGAGGAGGAGGGCGCTCACTCGGCCTCGTTGGCCCCGTCGCTGGAGTCCGAGTTGGCCGGCATCATGGGGTCGTCGAGCAGGGAGAAATCCCGCTCGGAGCTGGCGTAGCCCTGAGACAAGTCGTCCTCGTCGTCCTCGTCCTCCTCCTCGTCCCGCGGCGCGGCGAGGCCGAAGGCGCCGGCGTGCAGCAGGGCCGAGGACGAGGCCGCCATGGCGGCGAAGGAGGAGGCCGGGCCGGGGAGGCCGCCCGGCGGCGCCGGGAGGTCGCGGCGGCTCCGCGCCGGGGGGCTGCCCTCTGCGTGCAGGCGGCTCAGCGCGGGATCCGCCGGGAAGGCCTGGAGGGGAAGGGAGGAGCGGTGGGACGGGGAGGACCCGGAGCGGCCTCCGCCGTGGGGAGGGAGCGAGGAATGGCCTCCTTGATCATGGAGGAACGGCCTCCTTCATTATGGAGGAACGGCCTCTACCACGGGGCAGGATGGAGGGAGGTTCTCCTTGATCATGGGGGAACGGCCTCCACCATGGGATGAGATAGAGGGAGGTTCTCCCTGGTCCTGGAGGAACGGCCTCCACCACGGGGCAGGATGGAGGGAGGTTCTCCTTGATCATGGAGGAACGGCCTCCTCCATCATGGAGGAACGGCCTCCAAAATGGGATGGGATGGAATGGAGGGAGGGCCTCCATGATGGGGTGGGATAGAGGGAGGTTCTCCTTGGTCCTGGAGGAACGGCCTCCATGATGGGATGGGATGGAGAGTTTCCCCTTGATCACGGAGTAACAGCCTCCTTGATCATGGAGGAACGGCCTCCTTCATCATGGAGGAACGGCCTCCACCATGGGGCGGGATCGGGGGAGGGCCTCCATGATGGGGTGGGATGGAGGGAGGGCCACCATGATGGGATGGGATGGAGGAACGGCCTCCACCGTGAGGCGGGATGGAGGGAGGGCCTCCCAAATGGGGCAGGAGGGAGGAACGGCCTCCACCATGGGACGAGATAGAGGGAGGTTCTCCCTGGTCCTGGAGGAACGGCCTCCACCATGGGATGGGATAGAGGGAGGTTCTCCTTGATCATGGAGGAACGGCCTCCTCCATCATGGAGGAACGGCCTCCAAAATGGGATGGGATGGAATGGAAGGAGGGCCTCCTTGATCATGGAGGAACGGCCTCCATGATGGGGTGGGATAGAGAGTTTCCCCTTGATCACAGAGTAACAGCCTCCTTGATCATGGAGGAACGGCCTCCTTCATCATGGAGGAACGGCCTCCACCATGGGGCGGGATCGGGGGAGGGCCTCCATGATGGGGTGGGATGGAGGGAGGTCCTCCCTGGTCATGGAGGAGCAGCCTCCACCATGGGATGGGCTGGAGGAACGGCCTCCACCATGGGGCAGGATGGAGGGAGGTTCTCCCTGGTCATGGAGGAACGGCCTCCTTCATCATGGAGGAATGGCCTCCATGATGGGGTGGGATAGAGGGAGGTTCTCCTTGACCATGGAGGAATGGCCTCCACAACGGGACGGGATGGAGGGAGGGCCTCCTTGATCATGGAGGAACAGCCTCTATCATGGAATGGGATAGAGGGAGGTTCTCCTTGACCATGGAGGAACGGCCTCGTTGATCATGGAGGAATGGCCTCCACCATGGAATGGGATGGAGGGAGGTTCTCCTTGATCATGGAGGAACGGCCTCCACCCTGGGATGAGATAGAGGGAGGTTCTCCCTGGTCATGGAGGAACGGCCTCCACCATGGAATAGGATAGAAGGAGGTTCTCCTTGACCATGGAGGAACGGCCTCCACAACGGGACGCGATAGAGGGAGGTTCTCCCAGGTCGCGCTCCCACCCTCCCGCCCGGCCATTTTGGGCCTCCCCGCGCGGCCTCCTCACCTTCCTGCCGCTGGCCTCGACGGGCCCCGTCCCTCCCCGCTGCGGCGGGGGGAGGCCGCCGGCCTCGGCCGCGCCGCCCTTTTTGCAGCGGTGCCACTTGTGCTGCTTGCGCCGCTCCTCCATGTACTGCGGGGCGCGGACACGTGAGAACATTCCCGGGAAAACGACGGATTTGGGAATTTTGGGGCATTTTGGGGGAATTCTCACCGCCAGGAAGCGGGGGTCCACGGCGAAGTCGGGGTGCGCGCGCAGCCAGGCGTCCAGGTCGGCGCGGCGCGGCGCGGCGGGGCCGGCCAGCGCGGCGCCGTCGGCCCGGCGCACCACGGGGACGCGGGCCTCCGCGTCGAGCTCCGGGGAGGCCGCGAGGCCGGCGGCCGCCGGGGGCTGCTTGGGGGCCTTGCGGGCGCCGCGCGCGGCCCCGTTGGGCGCCAGGCGGTGCTTCTGGAACGTCAGCTTGAGGCCCTCCTCCTGCGGAGGCCGGCGGTCGGCGGAGGCCAACGGGGCACGGGGAGGCCCCACGGGAGGAGGAGGAGGAGGAGGGAGCGCGTGGGGAGGGGGAGGAAGGGGAGGGAGGCGGCAATGGGGAGAGGAGGAGGAGGAAGAGGGCAATGGGGAAGAGCAGGAGGAGGAAGAGGCCAATGGGGGGAGGGAGGCGCCAATGGGGAGAGGAGGAGGAGGAAGAGGCCAATGGGGAGGAAGAGGAAGAGGCCAATGGGGAAGAGGAGGAGGAGGAAGAGGCCAATGGGGAAGAGCAGGAGGAGGAAGAGGCCAATGGGGAGAGGAGGAGGAGGAAGAGGGCAGTGGGGAGAGGAAGAGGAGGAAGAGGCCAATGGGGAGGAGGAGGAAGAGGCCAATGGGGAAGAGGAGGAGGAGGAAGAGGGCAATGGGGAAGAGGAGGAGGAGGAAGAGGGCAATGGGGAGAGGAAGAGGAGGAAGAGGCCAATGGGGAAAAGGAGGAGGAGGAAGAGGCCAATGGGGAGGAGGAGGAGGAAGAAGAGGCCAATGGGGAAGAGGAGGAGGAGGAAGAGGGCAATGGGGAGAGGAAGAGGAGGAAGAGGCCAATGGGGAAAAGGAGGAGGAGGAAGAGGCCAATGGGGAGAGGAGGAGGAGGAAGAGGGCAATGGGGAGAGAAAGAGGCCAATGGGGAGGAGGAGGAAGAGGCCAATGGGGAGAGGAAGAGGCCAATGGGGAGGAGGAGGAGGAGGAGGAAGATGGGGATGAGGAGGAGGATGAGGAGGAGGACGAGGAGGAGGATGAGGAGGAGGAGGAGGAGGAAGATGGGGATGAGGAGGAGGAGGGGGAGGATGAGGAGGAAGATGGGGATGAGGAGGAGGATGAGGAGGATGAGGATGAGGAGGAGGATGAGGAGGAGGAGGAGGACGAGGAGGAGGAGGAGGATGAGGAGGAAGATGGGGATGAGGATGAGGAGGAGGATGAGGATGAGGAGGAAGATGGGGATGAGGAGGAGGATGAGGAGGATGAGGAGGAGGATGAGGAGGATGAGGAGGATAAGGAGGAGGATGAGGAGGAGGACGAGGAGGAGGAGGAGGAGGAAGATGGGGATGAGGATGAGGATGGGGAGGCCGAGGGGGAGGAAGGCTCCCGCCCGTCCCGCGCACTCACGTCCTTGATCCGCACCGTGAACTCCTTGTCCCGGCCGTAGCCCTCGTCGCGCTGCCCCCCGCACAGGCGGCCGGCGCCGTCGCCCGGTACCGGAACCACCGGGAGCACCGGGAGCACCGGAGGCACCGGCGGCACCGGCGGCCACTTCCCGGCCAGCACGGCCTGGCACAGCAGCTCCAGGCGCTGCAGGAGGGCCCGCTCCTGCGGGATGGGAGCGGGATCGGAGCGGGGTCGGAGCGGGATCCGAATGGGATCCGAGCAGGATCCGAATGGGATCCAAGCAGGATCCGACCGGGGTTGGAGCGGGATCGGAGCGGGATCCGAATGGGATCCGAATGGGATCCGAGCGGGATCGGAGCGGGATGGGAGCGGGATAGGAGCGGGATCCGAATGGGATCCGAGCAGGATCCGAGCGGGGTCGGAGCGGGATAGGAGCGGGATGGGAGCGGGATCCGAATGGGATCCGAGCAGGATCCGAGCGGGGTCGGAGCGGGATAGGAGCGGGATCCGAATGGGATCCAAGCGGGATCCGACCGGGGTCAGAGCGGGATAGGAGAGGGATTGGAGAGGGATCCGAATGGGATCCGAGAGGGATCCGAATGGGATCCAAGCGGGATCGGAGCAGGGTCGGAGCGGGATCCGAGCGGGATCGGAGCGGGGTCAGAGTGGGATTGGAGCGGGATCGGAGTGGGATCCAAGCAGGATCGGAGCAGGATCCGAGTGGGATCGGAGCAGGATCCGAGTGGGATCCGAGCGGGGTTGGAGCGGGATCGCAGCAGGATGCAAGCGGGATCGCAGCAGGATCCGAGTGGGATCGGAGCAGGATCCCAGTGGGATCCGAACGGGATCGGAGCGGGATTGGAGCGGGATCGGAGCGGGATTGGAGCGGGATCCGAGTGGGATCGGAGCGCGATCCGAGCGGGATGGGATCGGGACCGGAGGCTCCGTCCTCACCTTGGGCCACTCGAGCGGAGGCTCCCGGGGGTCGCCCGGGTGGGAGGGCGGCAGCGGAGGAGCCTCCTCGTCCTCGTCCTCGTCCTCGTCCTCCTCGGAGAGCTTGGGGCCGCCTGGGACACGGGGACAGCGGGAGGCGTCGGGAACGCCGGGAACGCCGGGATGGGACAGCGGGAAGGGACAGCGGGAAGGGACAGCGGGATGTGACACCAGGACGTGATACCGGGATGGGACACCGGGATGGGACACCAGGACACGTCACTGGGACAGGACCCCGGGATGTGACACCGGGACGTGACACTGGGATGTGACACTGGGACGGGACACTGGGAGGTGACACCAGGATGTGACACCGGGATGGGACACCGGGCCGTGACACCGAGAGGTGACATTGGGATGTGACACCGGGATGCGACGCTGGGATGGGACACTGGGACGGGACACCAGGACACGTCACCGGGACAGGACCCCGGGATGTGACACCAGGATGTGACACCGGGATGTGACACCGGGACGGGACACTGGGATGGGACACTGGGATGGGACACCGGGATGGGACACCAGGACACGTCACCGGGACAAGACCCCGGGATGTGACACCGGGACGTGACACTGGGATGTGTCACTGGGACGGGACACCAGGACATGTCACCAGGACACGTCACCGGGATGGGACCCTGGGATGTGACACTGGGAAGGGACACTGGGAGGTGACATTGGGATGTGACACCGGGCCGGGACACCAGGGTGTGACACCAGGATGTGACACCGGGATGGGACACCAGGATGTGACACCAGGATGTGACACCGGGATGGGACACCGGGATGGGACACCAGGACGTGACACTGGGATGTGACACCGGGACGAGACACTGGGAGGTGACATTGGGATGGGACACCAGGACATGTCACCAGGACACGTCACCGGGATGGGACCCTGGGATGTGACACCGGGATGGGACACCGGGATGGGACCCCAAGATGTGACACCGGGACGGGACACCGGGATGGGACCCCGGGATGGGACACCGGGCCGGGACCCCGGGATGTGACACCAGGATGTGACACCGGGATGTGACACCGGGATGGGACACCAGGAGGTGACACCGGGATGTGACACCGGGATGGGACACCAGGACGTGACACCAGGATGTGACACCGGGATGTGACACCAGGATGTGACACCGGGATGTGACACCGGGATGGGACACCAGGACGTGACACCAGGATGTGACACCGGGATGGGACACCAGGATGTGACACCAGGATGTGACACTGGGATGGGACACCGGGATGTGACACCGGGATGGGACACCGGGATGGGACACCGGGATGGGACCCCGGGATGTGACACCAGGATGTGACACCGGGATGGGACACCAGGAGGTGACACCAGGATGTGACACCGGGATGGGACACCGGGATGGGACCCCAGGAGGTGACACCGGGCCGTGACCCCGGTCCGCGGCGCTCACCGCGCTCGTCGTCGCTGTCCTCGCCGCACGAGGAGCCCTCGGAGCTGGAGGCCGAGCCCTTCCCGCGCTCGGCCCCCGCGTCGGCGCCGTCGCCGCGTCCCCGCGCGAAGGCGGCGCGGGCGGCCAGGAAGGAGAGCTCGGGGTCCTCCATGAGCGCGGCGCCGGCGCGCGCCAGCCCGTGCCGCGCGGCGCCGCGGAGCAGCTCGGCGTCGTGCCGCCCGCGCTGCCACCACGGCGGGAGGCCGGGCCCCGGCGGGGGACACAGCGCCAGGCGCTGCGGGAGCAGCGGGTGCCGCAGGACCTGCTCGCGCAGCCGCCGCAGCAGCTCCAGGCGCCGCAGCGCCCGCCCGGCGCGCTCCTCCGACACCGGCTCCACCAGCACGCGCGGGTCCGGCGGCTCTGCGGGGACACGCGCGGGACGCCATTGGGACCTGCGGCGGCTCCGAGGATCCTCTGGGGCCTCCTGGAGACCCGACCGGGACCTCCTGGAGGCCCAATCGGAACCTCCTGGAGGCCCAATCGGAACCTCCTGCAGCTCGCAGCCTCCTTGGGGACCTCCTGGAGACCCGACCGGGACCTCCTGGAGGCCCAATCGGAACCTCCTGCAGCTTGGGGCCTCCTTGGGGACCTCCTGGAGACCCAATCGGAACCTCCTGCAGCTCGGAGCCTCCTTGGGGACCTCCTGGAGACCCAACCAGGACCTCCTGGAGACCCAATCGGAACCTCCTGCAGCTTGGGGCCTCCTGGAGGCCCAATCGGAACCTCCTGCAGCTCGCAGCCTCTTTGGGGACATCCTGGAGACCCAAACTGGGACATCCTGCAGCTTGGGACCTCCTGGAGACCCAAATCAGGTCCCTCTGCACCTCGAAACCTCCTTGGGGACCTCCTGGGGACCCAACCGGGACCTGCAGCAGCTTGGAGGATCCTTGGGGACCTCCTGGAGACCCAATCAGAACCTCCTGGAGACCCAATCGGGACCTCCTGGAGGCCCAATCGGAACCTCCTGGAGACCCAATCGGGACCTCCTGGAGGCCCGATTGGGACCTCCTGCAGCTCGGAGCCTCCTTGGGGACCTCCTGGAGACCCAACCGGGACCTCCTGGAGGCCCAATCGGAACCTCCTGCAGCTTGGGGCCTCCTGGATGCCCAAATCGAGACCTCCTGGAGACCCAAGCAGGATCTGCTGCGGCTCGGAGGCTCCTTGGGACGTCCTGGAGACCCAAACTGGGACATCCTGCAGCCTGGGGCCTCCTGGAGACCCAATCGGAGCCTCCTGCAGCTTGGGACCTCCTGGAGACCCAAATCAGGTCCCTCTGCACCTCGAAACCTCCTTGGGGACCTCCTGGGGACCCAACCGGGACCTGCTGCGGCTTGGAGGATCCTTGGGGACCTCCTGGAGACCCAATCAGAACCTCCTGCAGCTTGGGGCCTCCTAGAGACCCAATCGGAACCTCCTGCAGCTTGGAGGCTCCTTGGGGACCTCCTGGAGGCCCAAATCAGGACCTGCTGCAGCTTGGGGCCTCATTTGGGACCTCCTGGAGACCCAACTGGGGCCTTCTGCAGCTTGGAGGCTTCATTTGGGACCTCCCAGAGGCCCAAATCGGGACTTTCTGCTACTTGGGGCCTCCTTTGGGACCTCCTAGAGGCCCAATCAGGACCTTCTTCAGCTTGGAGCCTCCTTGGGGACCTCCCGGAGGCCGGACTCGCTCCCCGCGCCGCCGGGCGCCCCGTTCCCACCCCGTTTCCGTCCCCTCCGCGCGGGCGCTCACCGTCGCCGGCGGCGGGCGGCAGGCGGCACACCTGGCGGCACATGGCCACGAAGCCGTGGAAGTACTTGGTGAGGCTCTCGTCCGTCTTGCGCTCCAGGCGCGCCAGGGCGCGGAAGCGGCCCCAGCGGAAGCGCCGCGCGTCCGGCTCGTACTCCACGCCGAAGCTCGACGCCACGCGGTAGAAATCCGACTGCTCCCGCCGCGTCCACCTGCGCGGGGGGCACCGCGTGAGCGCCCGGAGCCTCCCGTCGCCATTGGGGCCTCCCATCGCCATCGGGGCCTCCCGTCGCCATCGGAGCCTCCCGTCGCCATCGGAGCCTCCCGTCGCCATCGGGGCCTCCCACCGCCATCGGAGCCTCCCATCGCCATCGGAACCTCCCATCGCCATCGGGGCCTCCCACCGCCATCGGGGCCTCCCGTCGCCATCGGAGCCTCCCGTCGCCATCGGAGCCTCCCGTCGCCATCGGGGCCTCCCATCGCCATTGGGGCCTCCCACCGCCATCGGAGCCTCCCGTCACCATCGGAACCTCCCACCGCCATCGGGGCCTCCCATCATCATCGGAGCCTCCCATCGCCATCGGAGCCTCCCATCGCCATCGGGGCCTCCCATCGTCCCCGTGGAGTCACCTCTGCTGCTTCTCGCGCCGCGCCATCTGCGCCGCCGGTCGCCCCGCTCGGCCGCCTCGGCCTTGCGCTGGAAGGCGGCCACCAGGCGGCGCAGGCGGGCGGTCAGCGCCGGCGCCGGCGGCCACGCGGCTGGCCCGGTTGGGCCGCGGGGGCTGGCGGAGGGGGAGAGGGCGGCGTGAGGAGGGGTAGGTGGGATGGGGGGGGACACGGGCGATGGGGTGGGGTGGGACGGGCCAAGAGGATGGGGATGGGGTGGGCCAAGTCAATAGGGACAAGTTGGGTCAACCCAAGTCAAACAGGGATGAGTTGGGACAACCCAAGTCACCGGGGATGAGTTGGACGGGCCAAGTTCAACGGGAACGCGTTGGGATGGTCCAAGTCAATGGTGATGAGTTGGGATGGTCCAAGTCAACGAGGACAAGTTGGGACAACCCAAGTCAACGAGGACGAGTTGGGATGGTCCAAGTCAATGGTGATGACTTGGGACAACCCAAGCCAATAGGGACAAGTTGGGACAACCCAAGTCAATGGGGATGATTTGGGATGGTCCAAGTCAAAGGGGAGAAGTTGGAATATCCCAAGTCAATGGGGACAAGTTGGGACAACCCAAGTCAACGGGAACGCGTTGGGACGGTCCAAGTCAATGGGGATGAGCTGGACAACCCAACTCAACAGAGAGGAGTTGGGATGGTCCAAATCAACAGGATCAAGTTGCGACATCCCAAGTCAATGGTGATGAGTTGGGATAACCCAAGTCAACAGGGATGATTTGGGACAACCCAAGTCAATGAGAACGTGTTGGGATGCTCCAAGCCAACGCAGCCGAGCTGGGCTAACCCAGGCCACCCGGGCGGCCCCGCAAGGCCGCGGCTCCGCGCGCCGCCCTCACCCTCCTCGCCGTCCACCACGGAGATCTCCTCGTCCAGCAGCATCAGCGGGTCGGCCTGGAAGGAACCCGGAGCGCTGGTCCCGCTCCCCGTCCCGCGGGACGGGCCCGGCCTCGCGCCGCGGCCTCCGCCCGGCCTCACCTCGTCCTCGGCCTCCTTGGCCGCCCCAGCCAGCGGTTGGTACTCGGGGTCCTCCATGTCCTTGTCGAAGTCGACGCTGCGGGAAGAGGCGCCGGATGAGGCGGCGGCGTCGCGAGCGCCGCGCGTGCCGGCCTCGCCCGGGCGCCCTCAGCTCTCGCAGCGAGAAGTGAGTCCAACTCATCCCGGCCTCCGCACGGAGCCGGTCGGTATTAGCATGGCGGAGTCATCCCAGGGCGTTCCCGGCATTCCCGGTGCTCCCGGCGCTCCCGGCGCGCTCACCCGTCGGCCGCGTCCGGGCGCTGCTCGGCGGCCACGGCCGTGTCGTCGGGGCGCCCGGCCTTCTCCAGGAAGCAGAGCGCGGGGTCGGCGCGCATCGTGTTGTACTTCTCGTATCCTGCGGGGGGAAGAAACGGGAAAAGGGAGCGTCACGGGGCGGGAAAACGGGATAACGGGGGTTACGGAAGGGATGGGACGTCCGGGTGTTCCCACCGTGCTTGAAGACGCCCAGGAGCAGCGACTTGTCGGCCTCGGCGTCCCACCAGGCCGCGGGCACCTCCTGCTGCTCCACCAATGGGAACCAGATGTCCACGTCGCTGCCGGGGGCGAAGAGCGGGTGAGAGGGAGGCCGGAAATGGGAGGAGGTTGGAACGGGGAGGAGGCCGGAATGGGGAGGAGGCCGGAATGGGGAGGAGGTTGGAAGGGGGAGGAGGCCGGAACAGGGAGGAGGCCGGATGGGAAGGAGGCCGGAATGGGGAGGAGGACGGACGGGGAGGAGGCTGGAAACGGGGAGGAGGCCAGGACAGGGAGGAGGCCGGAACGAGGAGGAGGCCGGAACGGGGAGGAGGCCGGAACGGGGAGGAGGACGAACGGGGAGGAGGACGGACGGGGAGGAGGCTGGAAACAGGGAGGAGGGCGGAATGGGGAGGAGGCTGGAATGGGGAGGAGGCTGGATGGGGAGGAGGCCAAACGGGGAGGAGGCCGGAATGGGGAGGAGGCCGGAATGGGGAGAAGGCCAAACGGGGAGGAGGCTGGAACGGGGAGGAGGACGAACGGGGAGGAGGACGGACGGGGAGGAGGCTGGAAACGGGGAGGAGGCCGGGATGGGGAGGAGGCCGGGACGGGGAAGAAGCTGGGATGTGGAGGAGACCGGAACGCGGAGGAGGCCGGAACGAGGAGGAGGCCGAATGGGGAGGAGGACGGAATGGGAGGAGAGGACGGACGGGGAGGAGGCCGGGACAGGGAGGAGGCCGGAACGGGGAGGAGGCCGAACGGGGAGGAGGCCGCAACGTGAAGCCCCCACCTGGCCGCGGCGCCCGCCAGGACCTTCTCGGCCTGGTCCCCGATGACCTCCTGGCGCAGGTAGTAGAGCAGGCGCACGCGGAGCAGGACCCTGCGCGGAGAGGAGGCCGCGGTGGCGACGGAGGCCGCGACGGAGGCCGCGACCGCGACGGAGGCCGCCCCGGCGCCGCGCTCACTTGTTGCACTGGTGCTTGAGGTGCTTCTTGTAGCCCTCGTCCTGGAACAGGGCCTCCGGGTTGCACTTGCGGATCCACTCGGCCCGTTGGCCCTCGGCGCCCGGCGCCTTCCCCTTCTTCCCCTTGCGGCCTCGCGGCGCCGGGACGGCGAGGCCTGGAACGGGACGTAGGTGAGACCGGGATACACGGGGGGACGCCGGGCCGCGCGGGGCCGCGCGGTGGCCTTGCCGTTGTCGCCGGGGCTCAGCAGGTCCCACGCGAAGGCCGCGACGCTCTCGTCGCCCCGGTAGTGCAGGAGGCAGTAGAGGAGGATGGCGCGGGACACGGCCTCCGCGTCGCGCTCCGCCAGGCGCCGCTTGAAGCGCCCGGGCGCCGACAGCTCCCGCCAGCGGCCCCAGCTGCGGGGGGACGGGACGGGGGGTGAGCGGGACGGGAACGCGCGGAACGCACCCGAAAACACCCGAAACCGGCCCAAAACGCGCCCGGAACGCCCAAAACGAGCCTGAAACGCACCTGAAAACCACCCGGAACGCCCAAAACGCACCCAAAACCTGCACGGAAGGCCCAAAATGCACCCGAAAACCACCCAGAATGCACCCGAAAACCACCCAGAACGCCCAAAATGCACCTGAAAACCACCCGGAATGCCCAAAGTGCACCCCAAAACCACCCAGAACACTGAGAACACACCCGAAAACCAGCCAGAAGGCCCAAAACCCACCCAAAACGCCCAGAACACACCCAAAATGCACCTAAAACGCACAACATGCACCCCAAAACCACCCAAAAGGCACCCCAAAACCACCCAGAACACCCAAAATGCACCCAAAACGCACCTAAAACACCCAAAAGGCACCCGAAAACCACCCGAAACGCCCAGAACGCACCTGAAAACCACCCAGAACGCCCAGAACCCACCCAAAACGCCCCAAACACCACCCAAAGCACCATAAACGCCACCCAAAACGCCCCAAATCCCACCCAAAACGCCCCAAACGCTGCCCAAACTGCCCCGAACACCACCCAAACCGCCCAAAGTGCACCCAAAATGCCTAAACGCCACCCAAAACACCCAAATCCCAGTCAAAACGCCTCTAAACGCGACCCAACCTGTCCAAAGTGCAGGCAAAACACCGCAAATCTCACCAAAAACACCCCAAACGCCACCCAAAATGCCCCAAATCCCACACAAAACACCACAAACGCCACCCAAACCGCCCAAATGTCACCCAAAACGCCCCAAACACCACCCAAAACGCCCCAAACACCACCCAAAACGCCCCAAACACCGCCCAAATTGCCCCAAACACCACCCAAAGCACCCCAAATCCCACCCAAAACGCCCAAAGCGCACCCAAAACACCCCAACTGTCACCCAAAACGCCCCAAATGCCACCCAAACTGCCCAAAACGCACCCAAAACGCCCCAAATCCTACCCAAAACGCCCCAAACGCCACCAAAATGCCCCAAACGCCACCCAAAACACCCCAAATCCCACCCAAAATGCCCAAACCCTACCTAAAACGCCCCAAATGCCACCCAAAGCGCCCCAAATGCCCCCCAAAACACCCCAAAACGCCACCCAAAACGCCCCAAACACCACCCAAATTGCCCCAAACGCCACCCAAAGCACCCCAAATCCCACCCAAAATGCCCCAAACGCCCCCAAACGCCCCCCGCGCCCCCGCGCACCCGTAGAGCAGCAGGTGCCTCTCGACGCGGACGCAGTCGGCGCGGCCGAAGGCGGCGGGCGCCGCGTGGGGCTGGTGGCGCCGCGCGCGGGGCCGCTCCTCGTCCTCGCTCTCCAGGTCCGAGAACTCCACCAGGTCGTCGTCGCGCAGCGTGCTGAAGTGCCGCGTCTGCTTGCGCACGCGCGGCGTGTCGATCACCAGCGTGTTCTATGGGGACAACACCGAGATGCCACCAACGCCGAGGGGACAACCACAAGACCCCGTTGACCCAACGCTGTCGTCCCACCTTGCTGTTGAGGAGGTCCAGGTCGAGGTCGGCCTTCTTGGCCCACTTCTGCCAGAAGTTGGGGTCGTCCAAGGCGATGTCGGTGCGGTTTTCGGAGGCCACGAAGCTCGCCTGCGCGGGGAGGCCGTCACGGAGGTGCCACCGCGGTCCCCTGTGGCCTCCCGGTCCCGCTGCGTCCTACCTTGGCGAAGGTGGAGCCCTTGCCCTCGCTCTCGATGGTGATGGTGGTGGTGCGGCGCAGGAGGATCTGGTCGATGTCCTCCTCGCAGAACTTGGAGCCTTCGTCGTCCTCCTCCATGATGGCCGCGTAGGCGCCCTTGCGCAGCAGGTCCTCGATCTCCTTCTTGGAGAACTGCTGGATCTGCCCACGGGCGCCGGGGAAGCGCAATGAGGACGTGGGGCCGGGAGGTGCCCCAAGGACCCAGCGTTGACCAAGAGGAGCCCCAAGGACCCAACATTGACCAAGAGGTGCCCCAAGAACCCAGTGTTGACCAAGAGGAGCCCAAGAGGCCAAAGTTGGACCAAGAGGTGCCCCAAGGACCCAATGTTGACCAAGAGGTGCCCCAAGAACCCAACGTTGGACCAAGAGGAGCCCAAGAGACCAAAGTTGGATCAAGAGGTGCCCCAAGAACCCAATGTTGGAGCAAGAGGAGCCCCAAGGATCCAATGTTGGACCAAGAGGTGCCCGAAGGACCCAACATTGGACCAAGAGGTGCCCCAAAGACCCAACGTTGGACCAACAGGTTCCCCAAGGACCCAACATTGACCAAGAGGTGCCCCAAGGACCCAGTGCTGGACCAAGAGGAGCCCCAAGGACCCAACACTGGATCAAGAGGAGCCCCAAGAACCCAACGTTGGACCAAGAGGTGCCCCAAGAACCCCACCAAGCCACCACCACCCCCAGGTCCCCCCCGCGCCCCGGGGGGCTCCTCCTCACCCCGGCGATGCTGCCCTCGCGGCCGCTCATGGACTGCAGCACGGCCTTGTCGAGGCCCAGCTTGAGGCTGGCCTTGTCGAACATCTCCCGCTCGTAGGAGTTGCGCGTGATGAGGCGGTAGACCTTGACCGCCTTGCTCTGCCCGATGCGGTGGCACCGCGCCTGCGCCTGCAACGGGGGACAACGGGGAGGCTCGACACCGGCCGAGCCTCCCGAGTGCCAAAACGGGAGGCTCCAGAATAGGAGGCTCCAGAGCGAGGAGGCTCCAGAGCTCCAAAACAGGAGGCTCCGAAACGGCAGAGGCTCCAAAACGAGGAGGCTCCAAAGCTCCAAAATAGGAGGCTCCGAAACGGCGGAGGCTCCAGAATAGGAGGCTCCAAAACAAGGAGGCTCCAAAGCTCCAAAATAGGAGGCTCTGGAATAGGAGGCTCCAAAACAAGGAGGCTCCAGAGCTCCAAAATAGGAGGCTCTGGAATAGGAGGCTCCAAAACAAGGAGGCTCCAGAGCTCCAAAATAGGAGACTCCGAAACAGCGGTGGCTCTGGAATAGGAGGCTCCAGAGCTCCAAAACAGGAGGCTCAGAAATGGCGGAGGCTCCAGAATAGGAGGCTCCAGAACTAGGAGGCTCCAAAGCTCCAAAACAGGAGGCTCCGAAATAGGGGAGGCTCCAGAACAGGAGGCTCCAAAGCGCGGAGGCCGCGCGGGCGCTACCTGGAGGTCGTTCTGGGGGTTCCAGTCGGAGTCGAAGATGATGCAGGTGTCGGCGGCCGTGAGGTTGATGCCGAGGCCGCCCGCCCGCGTGCACAGCAGGAAGACGAAGCGGTCCGAGTCGGCCTTGCTGAAGCGGTCGATGGCCGCCTGCCGCAGGTTGCCGCGCACCCGCCCGTCGATGCGCTCGTAGAGGTACCTGCGTGGAGAACGACCCAAAAACGACGTTTCTGAGAAAAAAGCGTGGAGAACGACCCCAAAAATGACATCCCCGAGGAGAACATGCGGAGAACATCCCAAAAACGCCATTTCTGAGGAGAATGTGTGGAGAATGACCCCAAAAATAACATCCCAAGGAGAACATGTGGAGAACGTCCCAAAAACGCCATTTCTGAGGAGAATGCGTGGAGAACGACCCCAAAAACGACATCCCTGAGGAGAACGTGTGGAAAATGTCCCAAAAACGCCATTTCTGAGGAGAACACGTGGAGAACGACCCAAAAACAACATCCCTGAGAAGAATGTGTGGAGAACGTCCCAAAAACGCCATTTTCGAAAAGAAAGTGCGGGGAACATCCCCAAAAACGACATCCCCGAGGAGAACATGTGGAGAACATCCCAAAAATGCCATTTCTGAGGAGAACGTGTGGAGAACGACCCCAGAAACGCCATTTCTGAGAAGAAAGCATGGAGAACGTCCCAAAAACGACATTTCTGAGGAGAACGTGCGGAGAACATCCCAAAAACAACATCCCCAAGGAGAATGTGTGAAGAACACCCCAAAAACACCATTTCTGAGGAGAATGTGTGGAGAACGACCCAAAAACGTCATCCTCAGGGAGAATGTGTGGAGAATGTCCCCAAAAACACCATTCCCAAGGAGAATGTGTGGAGAACATTCCAAAAACACCATTTCCAAGGAAAAAGCGTGGAGAATGACCCCAAAAACGACATCCCCAAGGCGAACGTGTGGAGAACGTCCCTAAAAACACCATTCTCGAGGAGAATGTGTGGAGAAAGACCCCAAAAACGCCATTTCTGAGGAGAATGTGTGGAGAACGTCCCCAGAAACGACATCCCCGAGGAGAACATGCGGAGAACATCCCAAAAACGCCATTTCTAAGAAGAATGTGTGGAGAATGACCCCAAAAATAATATCCCAAGGAGAACGTGTGGAGAAAATCCCAAAAACGCCATTTCTGAGGAGAATGTGTGGAGAACGTCCCAAAAAACGCCATTCCTGAGGAGAACGTGGGGAGAACGTCCACAAAAACGACATCCCCAAGGAAAATGTGTGGAAAACGTCCCCAAAAACCACATTTCCGAGGAGAACGTCCCCAAAAACGACATCCTCAGGGAGAATGTGTTGAAAACATCCCAAAAAACGACATCCT
Source organism: Tinamus guttatus (assembly GCF_059628265.1). NCBI lineage: Eukaryota > Metazoa > Chordata > Aves > Tinamiformes > Tinamidae > Tinamus > Tinamus guttatus. The sequence continues at coordinate 39,123 of NW_028290204.1, read as the reverse complement.
CAGGGAGAACATGTGGAGAACATCCCAAAAACGCCATTTCTGAGGAGAACATGTGGAGAACGACCCCAAAAACGCCATCCCCAAGGAGAACATGTGGAGAACATCCCAAAAACGCCATCCCAAGGAGAATGTGTGGAGAACGACCCCAGAAATGACATCCCCAAGGAGAACATGTGGAGAACGATCCCAAAACCCCACCGCGCGTCCCCACCTCTTCTGGATGAGGTAGTCCTCCAGGATGTCAAGGCAGCGGACCATCTGGGAGAAGACGAGCACCTTGTGGCCGCCGGCCTTGAGCTTGGGCAGCAGCTTGTCGAGGAGCACCAGCTTGCCAGCCGAGCGCACCATGGCCTGCAGGTGGAAGTCGGCGGGCACGTGGTGGTGGTGCTGCTGGCACGACTCGCGGAACTCGGCCAGGATCTTCTCCTCGGCACCTGCGGGACGGAGCGGACGGTCGGTGGCGTGGCAAGGTGTTGAGGAGACCCTCAATGTGTCACCTCATTGAGGACCTCAACACATCAGTCATTGAGGAGCTCCTCAACGCGTCACCTCACTGAGGAGCTCCTCAACTTGTCACCTCATTGAGGACCTCCTCAATGTGTCACCTCATTGAGGAGCTCCTCAACACATCACTCATTGAGGAGCTCCTCAACATGTCACCTCATTGAGGTGCTCCTCAACACGTTACTCATTGAGGAGCCCCTCAACTTGTCACCTCATTGAGGACCTCCTCAATGTGTCACCTCACTGAGGAGCCCCTCAACTCGACACTCACTGAGGAACCCCTCAACACGTCACTCATTGAGGACCTCCTCAATGTGTCACCTCATTGAGGACCTCAACACATCACTCATTGAGGAGCCGCTCAACATGTCACCTCATTGAGGACCTCAACGCGTCACTCATTGAGGAGCCCCTCAATACGTCACTCATCGAGGAGCCCCTCAACTTGTCACCTCATTAAGGAGCCCTTGACGTGTCACTCATTGAGAAGCCCCTCAAGCCACCCCTGGTGAGCTTGGAGACCCTCCTCCCGCCCCTCGAGGAGGCCGCGCGGCCTCCACCACCCAACGGCAGGGCCCCCATGGCGCCCCCCTCACCGTTGATGAGGTAGGGGTGGTTGCAGCACTTGCGCAGCTCCATCATGGTGTTGAGCAGGTTGGGCATGTTGGTGTGGCCGGCGCCCTTGGACAGGAAGGAGAAGTTCTTCTCCAGGATGGCGCGGTAGTACTTCTTCTGGATGTTGGTGAGCTCCACCTCGATGATGGTCTCCTGCTTGGGCGCCAGGTTCTTCTCCACGTCCTCCTTGAGGCGCCGCAGCATCATGGGCTTGAGGATGGCCTGGAGCTTCTGCACCTGGACGCGGGACGAGGGGACACTGAGCGCGGGGACGGGGACAGGAAAGGGCCGTCGGTGGCGGCTCTTTTCCCCCACCTGCTCCTCCGTCTTGAGGTCCCCGAAGTCCTTGAGGAACTCGGCCTCCGAGGGGAACTGCGAAGGCTCCAGGAAGTGCAGGAGGCTGAAAAGCTCCTCCACCGTGTTCTGCAGCGGGGTGCCCGTCAGGAGGACCTTGTGCTCCTGCCACCGGGAGAGACGCCGCGCCGTCAACGCGGCGCCCGCGAGCGGGGACCCGCGGAGGCCGCGGCCTCGGCGCCCACCAGGTCCATGTGCTTGAGGCTGTCGAGGAGCTTGCAGTTGCGGTTCTTGAGGCGGTGGGCCTCGTCGATGATCACGCAGCGCCACTCGATCTCCCGCAGCTCCGGGCAGTCCGACAGGATCATCTCGAAGGTGGTGATGAGCGCGTCGAACTTGTAGGCGCCGGGGACCAGCCGGCCCTGCGGACAACCCAACGGTTTGAAGGCAACTCCAACATCCCATCAGGAAGGACAACCCAACGCCTTGAAGGCAACTCCAACCATCTCCACATCCCATCAGGGAGGACAACCCAATGGCCTGAAGGCAACTCCAACCATCTCCAGATCCCATCACATAGAACAACCCAACGCCTTGAAGGCAACTCCAACCCCCTCCACATCCCATCACATAGGACAACCCAACGCCTTGAAGGCAACTCCAACCACCTCCAGATCCCACCAGGAAGGACAGCCCAATGGCTTGAAGGCAACTCCAACCATCTCCACATCCCATTGGGAAGGACAACGCAATGGCTTGAAGGAAACTCCAACCACCTCCAGATCCCACCAGCCCTGAGGACAACCCAACGCCTTGAAGGCAACTCCAACCACGTCCACATCCCATCACACAGGACAACCCAACGCCTTGAAGGCAACTCCAACCATCTCCAATTCCCGCTCCGAGCACCGCGGACGGACTCGGAGCGCCACAGGTGGCGCCGGTTGGTCCAGGAGGACCCAACCGTCGTCTCCGGCCGCCCCGCCGCCGTACCCGGGCGTCCTTGCAGTACATCTCGTACTGCTGGATCATCTGCCGCGAGGCCAGGCTGCCGTGGTAGACGATGCTGTTCATCTCGGTCCACGTGCTGAACTCGCGCTCCCAGTTGGTGATGGTGGAGAGCGGCGCGATCACCAGGAACGGGCCGCGGATGCCCACGTTGAAGACCTCCTGCAGGAACGCGATGGACTGGATGGTCTTGCCCAGGCCCATCTCGTCGGCCAGGATGCAGTTCTGCCTGCGGGGACACGGGGGCGGCGCCGCGTTGAGGACGGGGACGCCCCGCGCGCGCGGCCGCCTCGGTGGCACCCGGCACTCGCCTGTTGTACCAGTTGAAGAGCAACCAGTTGACGCCCTCCAGCTGGTACTCGCGGAGCTGGTTGTGGTTCTTGTACTCGTGCGACAGCTCCAGCTTCTTCCAGGATCCCGCCTGCGGCCGGGCCTGCGGGACAACGCGGAGGTGACACGGCGGCAACGGGGACGCGCGGACGGGGACGCGACGCGGCCCTCCGCTCACCACGCGCTTCAGCTCCGGGTGCCGGGCCTGGATGCGCTTGAAGTCGCCGATCTTGCCCTCGTCCACGTCCTCCTTGAGCTCCCACGTGCTGTCCTCGTAGGGCAGCGAGCACCACTTGACCAGGTAGTAGATCACAGGCTGCGCGGGGGGACGAGGGACGGCGTCAGGGGGGACTGGGGGCCTCCAAGGCCAACCGGCGGCCACCATGGCCAAAAGATGGGCCACCACGGGCAAAAAACGGGCCACCAGGGCCAAAAAGTGGGTCAACACGACCAAAAAGTGGGTCAAAACGACCAAAAAGTGGGTCAACATGGCCAAAAGATGGGGCAACACGACCAAAAAGTGGGTCAACACGACCAAAAAGTGGGCCAACACGGCCAAAAAGTGGGCCACCATCTCCAAAAGATGGGCCACCATGGCAAAAAAGTGGGCCACCATGGCCAAAAGATGGACCATCATCTCCAAAAGATGGGCAACTACCTCCCATGAAGGTGCCACCACCTCCTATGAAGGCACCACCACATCGCATGAAGGTGCCACCACGTCCCATGAAGATGCCACCTCCCATGAAGGTGCCACCACGTCCCATGAAGATGCCACCACCCCCCATGAAGGTGCCAATGCATCTCATAAAGGCGTCACCACGTCCCATGAAGGTGCCATCACATCCCATGAAGATACCACCACGTCCCATGAAGATGCCACCTCCCATGAAGGTGCCATCATGTCCCATGAAGATGCCACCACCTCCTATGAAGGTGCCATCACATCCCATGAAGATACCAGCACGTCCCATGAAGATGCCATCTCCCACGAAGGTGCCACCCATCTCACCTCGCCGTTGTCCTTGTCCACGCTGTGCGACTCGTCCAGGATGCGGTCCACCTCCACGTAGTCCGGGTTGAAGGGCTCCTCATCCTTGCGAAGCGGCGCCGTGAGGAGGAGGACGAGGACGCGGTGCCCGTCGCCGCCGTCCCCCCGGCCCGTCCCCACCGCGTTACCTCGTGGAAGAAGTGCCGCATCTGCGTCATCTTGGTCTTGAAGCGCTTCAGCTTCTGGTGGATCCTCTTGTCCTTCTCCAGCTGGGCAATGGTGGCCCACTCGCAGTGCAGGTAGGAGCTGGTGGGACAATGGGGACAACGGTCAGCTCGGGCGGGAGCGCGCCTTCATTAGGGCCAAGAGTTAACGAGCCAATCGGGGCCAAATTTGGGGTCCCTGAAGCCACGCGAGGTGCCACCACCCACAGGAGCTCGTAGGGACACCTACTAGTTCTTGTACTTGACGAAGAACTCCTCCGACTCCGTGAATTGTCCCGACGGGAGCTGTGGGGGGTGAGGAAGAGGAGTTGGTGCCCCCGGAAAAGCCGACGGTTCCGCTCGGAAAGGCCCCGGGCGGCGCTCGGGGAAACCTCTCACCTCCTTCTTGACCACGCGCATGGAGAGGACCTTGTCCACGATGGCGGCGTCCTCCTCGCTGGGGTTCTCCTGGAGGAGGGAACGGGAGGAAGGGCAAGGGAAGGAGGTCACGGGAGGAAGGAGATCAAGGGAGGAGCATCAAGGGAAGGAGAAGAAGGTCAAAGGAGGAGGAAGGTGGTCAAGGGAGGAGGAAGAAGGTCAAGGGAGGAGGAAGAAGCTCAAAGAAGGAAGAAGGTCAAGGGAAGAAGAAGCAGATCAAGGGAGAAAGAAGGAGATCAAGGGAGGAAGAAGGTCAAGGGAGGAGGAAGGAGGTCAAGGCAGGAGGAAGAAGATCAAGGGAGGAGGAAGAAGGTCAAGGGAGGAAGAAGGTCAAGGGAGGAGGAAGAAGGTCAAGGCAGGAGGAAGGAGGTCAAGGGAGGAGGAAGAAGGTCAAGGGAGGAAGAACATCAAGGGAGGACGAAGAAGGCCAAGGGAGGAGGAAGGTCAAGGGAGGAAGAAGGAGGTCAAGGGAGGAGGAAGGAGGTCAAGGGAGGAAGAACATCAAGGGAGGAGGAAGAAGGTCAAGGGAGGAGCAAGGCCAAGGGCCGGCGCTTCCCGGGGCGCCCGCCGGCCGCGGGAGGGAGGACCCACCACGAAGAACTGCATGGAGGGCAGCGTCTCGCCCTCGGGCTCGGGCTCGGGCAGCGGGAGCGGCGGCGCCGGCGGCTGCTCGGCGCGCACGGGCCCCGTCACGTCGAGCTCCTCGTCCTCCTCGTCGTCCGTGATCTTGATGTCCAGGTCCTCCGTGTACTTCTTGCGCTTCACCTGCCGGTTGGAGCGGCGCTTCTGGAGCGGGAAGAGACGGGAACGGGGCCGGCATGAGGACCAGGGTCCCTGGTGCCCAAGTCAATGGGGACGAGGGGGGACAGCCCGGGTCAACCGGGATGGGTTGGGACAACCTGAGTCAATGGGGACGAGTTGGGACATTCCAGGTCAACGGGGACAAGTTGGAACAACCCAAGTCAAGGGGGACAAGTTGGAACCACCCAAGTCAATGGGGACAAGTTGGAACCACCCAAGTCAATGGGGATGAGTTGGAACAACCTGAGTCAACGGGGATGGGTTGGGACATCCCAGGTCAAGGGGGACAAGTTGGAACAACCCAAGTCAATGGGGACGAGTTGGGACAACCCAGGTCAATACGGATGAGTCGGAACAACCCAAGTCAACAGGGATGAGTTGGGACATCCCAAGTCAACAGGAACAGCTCGGAACGAGCCAAGTCAACGGGGCCGATCTGGGCCAACCCGAGGCCACGCGGACGGGGCCGCCCGCGCGCCGCTCACCTGCACGCTGCTCTCCTCCTCCTCCCGCGGCGACGGCGCCGGCATGGCCTCGGCGTCCGAGTTGTCCGAGGACGCGTTGCGCTTGCGCTTCTTCCCCACCACGGGCGTGATGGTGCTGCCGACACGGGCGAGACGCCGGTGACGCCGCCATCGCCACGAGGACCGACCGCCGCCGTTCCCGGCGCTCACCTGGCCTTGCCGCGCGCCCGGCTCTTGCCCGCGCCGCCCTGGCCCTTGCCCTTGCGGGGCCGCTCGTCCTTGGCGCGCTCGGCGGGGCCCTTGCGGCGCCGCTTGCGCTCGCCGTCCTCGTCGGGCCGCACGCTGGGCAGCTCGTCCTCGTTGAGCACGCGCGGGATGTTCTGCTCGCCGCGCGCGCGCGCGCCCGCGCGATGGCCTCCGCCACGATGCGGTTGGCCTTCTCCTGCTTCTTCTGGTGCTCCAGCTTGCGGCTCTCGTCCGAGGGGCCCCGCGCGGCCGCCAGCGCCGCCACCTCGCCCGAGCTCAGCACCTTGACCACCGAGAGGCCGGCCGAGGCGCCCTGCGACGAGCCGGCCTGCGGGGACAGCGCGGTGGCCAATGAGCGACATGGAGGCCCATGAGTGACGTGGTGGCCCATGGGTGTCATGGTGGCCCATGAGTGACATGGAGGCCCATGAGTGACATGGTCGCCCATAACCATCGTGGTGGTCCATAAGTATCATGGTGGCCCATGGGTGTCGTGGTGGCCCATGGGTGTCATGGTGGCCCACCACAGTCACGATGTCCCACGAGCGCCATGGGGTCCCACCACCCCCATGACGCCCCACCACGACGTCCCACCACCCCACGACATCCCTGGACCCCCATGATGTTCCACCACCCCATGATGTCCCTCCAACATGTCCTACAACGTCCCACCACCCCATGATGTCCCATCACCCCATGATGTCCCACCACCCCATGACGTTCCTGGATCCCCATAATGTCCCACCACTCCCATGACATCGCATCACCCCATGACGTCCCACCACCCCATGACGTCCCACCACCCCATGATATCCCATCACCCCATGAGGTCCCATCACCCCATGAGGTCCCACCACCCCATGACGTCCCACCACCCCATGACGTCCCATCACCCCATGATATCCCACCACCCCATGACGTCCCTCCACCATGATGTCCAACCACCCCATGATGTCCCACCACCCCATGACGTTCCTCGACCCCCATAATGTCCCATCACCCCATGACGTCCCTCCACCCCATGATGTCCCACCACCCCATGACTTCCCACCACCACAACATCCCACCACCCCACGATGTCCCACCACCCCGTGTCCCCCCGCCGCCGCCATGTCCCACCTGCGGCTGCAGCACCACCTTGAGCGGCACCGTGAGGCGCCCGCCACCACCTCCTCCACCACCTCCTCCTGCAGCCCCGGCCACCACGGGCGCGGGGGACACGGCCACGCCGGGCGCCCCGGCCACCACCTGCAGCTTCTGCGCGGGCGCCGGGGGCGGCTGCACCTGCAGCTGGATGGTGACCACCTTGGCGGCGCCCGCGGGGCCCTTGGGCGGCCCCAGCGCGGCCACGGGGCCGCCCTGGAGCAGGAGCTTCCCGGGGAGGCTGCCCAGGACCACGTGGCGCTGCCCGGCGCCCGCGGCCACCGGGGCCGCCCCGGAGCCGCCCGCCGGCTGCTGCAGGACCAGGGTGATGCGCTTGGAGTCGCCCTGCGGGGACGGGGAGCATCATGGGAGATGGTTCTCCAGCCCCATAGACCCCAAAGCCATGGGAGATGGTTCTCCATGGACCCCAAAGCCATGGGAAATGGTTCTCCATTCCCATTGACCCCGAAGTCATGGGAGATGGTTCCCCATGGATCCCAAAGCCATGGGAGATGGTTCTCCATGGACCCCAAAGCCATGGGAGATGGTTCTCCATGGCCCTCGAAGCCATGGGAGATGGTTCTCCAGCCCCATGGACCCCGAGGCCATGGAAGATCCCACCCGGATGTTTCCCCATCTCCATTATCCAAGCTCTCCAGATGTTTCTCCACCTCCAATATCCATCCATGTCTCCCAAATGTTTCTCCACCCTCAAAATCCAGGTCTCCCAGATGTTCCTCCCAGCCCCTCCAGATGTTTCTCCATTATCCATTCCTCCCTCCCAAGTGTTTCCCGCCACCATCCACCCAACTCCTCCAGATGTTTCTCCATCCCCAATATCCGCCCATGTCTCCCACATGTTCCTCCACGCCATGATCCACCCAACCCCTCCAGATGTTTCTCCACCCTCAATATCCATCCATGTCTCCCAGATGTTTCTTCACCTTCAATATCCACCCACATCTCCCAGACATTTCCCACCCCCATCCACCCAAGTTCTCCAGGTGTTTTCCCCTCCCAATATCCATCCTCTTCTCCCAAGTGTTTCCCACCACCATCCACCCAACTCTTCCGGATATTTCCCGCCTCCCCCGGGATCCTCCCCCTGTTCCCACCTCCCTCTTCCCGCATCTCGTTGTCCCCATCCCGCCGTCTCCATCCCGTATCCCGTAGTCCCCATCCCGTTCTCCCTATCCCGTATCCTGTTGTCCCCATCCCGTTGTCCCCATCCTGTATCCCGTTGTCCCCATCCCGTATCCCGTATCCCACATCCCGTATCCCGTATCTGCTATCCCGTATCCCGCATCCCACTGTCCCCATCCCGTATCCCTCATCTTGTTGTCCCCATCCCGTATCCCGTTGTTCCCGTCCCATACCCCGTATCCTGCAACCCGTATCCTGTATCCCATTGTCTCCATCCTGCTGTCCCCATCCCATTATCCCCATTCCGTATCCCGTTGCCTCATCCCGTATCCCGTATCCCGCACCCCACTGTCCCCATCCCATTGTCCCATCCCGTATCCTGTACCCCGTATCCCATATCCCGTATCCCACTGTCTACATCCCGTATCCCGTATACCGTATCCCATTGTCCCCATCCCATATCCCGTATGCCATATCCCATATCCCGTGTCCCATACCCCGTATCCTTATCCTGCATTCCCCATCCCGTATCCCATATCTCATATCCCGTATTCCCCATCCCATATCCCGTATCCCCCATCCCATATCCGTATCCCGTACCCCATTGTCCCCACACCGTATCCCATAGCTCGCATCCCGTATCCCGTATCCCATATCCCGTATCCCGTTGTCCCCATCCCGTTGTCCCATCCCATATCTGTATCCCGTACCCCATTGTCCCCACGCCGTATCCCATATCCTGTATCCCATATCCTGTATCCCATATCCTGTATCCCATATCCCGTATCCCATATCCCGTATCCCGTATCCTGTTGTCCCATCCCATATCCTGTATCCTATAGCTCGCATCCCGTATCCCATACCCCGTATCCCGTATCCCATATCCCGTATCCTTATCCTGCATTCCCCATCCCGTATCCCGTATCCCATATCCTGTATCCCCCATCCCATATCCCGTATCCTACATTCCCCATCCCGTATCCCGTTGTCCCATCCCGTATCCTGTATCCCATTGTCCCCATCCCGTATCCCATATCCCGTATCCCCCATCCCGTATCCCGTACCCCATTGTCCCCACGCCGTATCCCATATCCCACATCCCGTATCCCATATCCCGTATCCCGTATCCCATTGTCCCCATCCCCCATCCCGTATCCCGTATCCCGTATCCCGTATCCATCCCGCCGTTCCCACCTGCGCGGGCGCCGCCAGCGTCACGGCCGGTTTGAGCGGCGCCGCGGCCGCCCCGGCCGCCTTCACGGGCTGCAGCAGCAGCTGCTTCACCGGCCTCCCCGCCGCCTTCCCGGCGTTCCCGGCGTTCCCGGCGTTCCCGGCGTTCCCGCGCAGCGGCGCCCCGGCCAGCACCTTGGCCAACGTCACCTTGGCGCCGTTGGCCAGCGCCGGCGCTTGGGACACGGCCCCCGGCGCCCCCGGCGTTCCCGGCGCTCCCGGCGCCTTCAGGATGACGATCTTGGGAGCCGGGAACGCCGCCGGGGCCGCCCCCATGAAGGGGTTTCCCTGGCTCAGGGCGTCGCTCCCGGCCGCGGCCGGCGGCTCCGGGACGGGAAGCGGCGCCGGCGGCTCCGGCGGCTCCGGCGGCTCCGGAGGCTCCTCCAGGGCTCCCGGCAGCCCCAGCGCCTCCTCCAGGGGGTCCCGGGCGGCTCCCGGATCCGCCAGCGGCTCCAGGCCGAACAGGCCGGGATCGTCGAACAGCTCCATGATGGGGTCGGCCATGGGGCGCCCTGGGGGGGGGAACGGGAGAGCCTGGACACAGGGAACGCGGGGGGGCTATAGAGAGCCTGGGTCCTATAGAGATACCTGGGTCCTATAGACACCCCTGGGCCCTATAGAGCTCCCTGGGTCCTATAGACACCCCTGGGCCCTATAGAACAGCTCCATGATGGGGTCGGCCATGGGGCCGCCCTGGGGGGGGAACGGGAGAGCCTGGACACAGGGAACGCGGGGGGGCCTATGGAGACCCTGGGCCCTATAGACACCCCTGGGTCCTATAGAGACCTCCCGGGCCCTATAGACACCCCTGGGCCCTACAGACACCCCTGGGTCCTATAGACACCCCCAATGGCCCTATAGAGCCCCCCTGGGTCCTATAGAGCTCCCTGGGTCCTATAGAGACCCCTGGGCCCTATAGAACAGCTCCATGATGGGGTCGGCCATGGGGCCGCCCTGGGGGGGGAACGGGAGAGCCTGGACACAGGGAACGCGGGGGGGCTATGGAGACCCTGGGGCGTATAGAGACCCCCAATGGCCCTATAGAGCCCCCCTGGGCCCTATAGAACAGCTCCATGATGGGGTCGGCCATGGGGCCGCCCTGGAGGGGGGAAAACGGGAGAGCCTGGACACAGGGAACGGGGGGGGGCCTATGGAGACCCTGGGCCCTATAGAGACCCTGGGCCCTATAGAGACCCCTGGGCCCTATAGACACCCCTGGGCCCTATAGAGACCCCTGGACCCTATAGACACTCTGGGTCCTATAGACACCCTGGGTCCTATAGACACCCTCACTGGCCCTATAGAGTCCCCTGGGTCCTATAGACCCCCCTGAGCCCTATAGAGCCCCCTGGGTCCTATAGATACCCCCCAGGCCCTATAGAGCCCCCTGGGCCCTATAGATCCCCCTGGGTCCTATAGACACCCATGGGTCCTATAGATACCCCTGGGCCCTATAGAGTCCCCTGGGTCCTATAGAGCCCCCTAGAACCTATAGACACCCCCACTGGCCGTATAGATCCCCCTGGACCCTATAGACACTCCTGGGCCCTATAGATCCCCCTGGGCCCTATAGAGCCCCCTGGGCCCTATAGAGCCCCTGGGTCCTATAGTGCCCCCTGGACCCTATAGAGCCCCCTGGGCCCTATAGATCCCCCTGGGCCCTATAGACACCCCCACTGGCCCTATAGAGCCCCCTGGGCCCTATAGATCCCCCTGGGCCCTATAGACACCCCCACTGGCCCTATAGAGCCCCCTGGGTCCTATAGACACCCCTGGGCCCTATAGATTCCCCCCGGGCCCTATAGAGACCCCTGGGTCCTATAGACCCCCTGGGCCCTATAGAGCCCCCCACTGGCCCTATAGAGCCCCCTGGGCCTTATAGACCCCCCCCTGGGTCCTATAGACACCCCTGGGCCCTATAGACACCCCTGGGCCCTATACACACCCCTGGGTCCTATAGACCCCCCTGGGCCCTATAGATCCCCCCCAGGCCCTATAGACCCCCCCCAGCCCCATAGATCCCCCCCCCAGCCCCACACAATCCCCTTGATTCTATAGGGCCCCCAGCCCTATAGACACCCCCAACCCCTATAACCCCCCGGCCCTATAGACTCCCCTCAGACCTACAGACCCCCCCGATCCCATATAACCCCCCCAGCCCTATAGACCTGCCTTAACCCTATAGATCCTCCCAATCCTATATATTCTATATACTCGATATAATCCCCTTAGCCCTATAGGCCCCAGGCCCCATATAGCCCCCCCCGGCCCCATATAGCCCCCATATAGCCCATATCCGCCCCCCTCCCCATCCCAATCCCGGATCCGGATAACGACCGGGATCGGGATAACGGGGGGGGGGGGGGGGATCCCGCTCCGTGACTCAGGGAGACGGGAACCGGGAAGGGGGGGGAACCCATTTACGGGGGGCCCCGGGGGACCCATTTACAGGGGGGACGGGGGGGGTTTGGGGGGCCCATTTGGAGGGGGGACCCATTTGGAGGGCGGACATGGGGGCTACGGGGCCCCGTTTGGAGGGGGGGGACGGGGGGGGGGGGGACCCGTTAAAAGGCGACACCGGAACCGCCATGAACCGGGAACGGGGGCGGGGGCAAAAACCGGGAGCACCGGAACGGCCCCCCCCCCCCCCCCGGGCTACGGAAGCCGCGCGGGGCCTCCCCCCCCCCCCCAACATGGACGCGCCCCGGGACAGCGGCCCCATCCCATAATACCCCCCCCGCGCGCGTCGCCATGCCAACGGGGCGGGGGGGGGGGTCCTACCTGCGGGAGGGCGCGGGGGGGGGCCGCGCTCCCCCCCCCCCCCGCGGTGGCCTCGCCCGGCGCCCCCCGCCCCCCCGCGGCGGGGGGAGGGAGGGGGGGGGAGTGAGGAGGGCGCGAGAACGAGGCGGCCCCCGCGCGCGGGCGCGGCGCAACGCAGCGTGCTGGCCCCGCCCCCCGGCGCGCGGCCACGCCCCCTCCCCGCGACGTCACCGCGCCCCGCGGGCCGCGGGCGGACGGCGCCGGGGGCGGGGCGGGGCCGCGGCGGGCAGCAGGGTAGGCTGCGCGCGCTCCCGGAAGCGCCCGCGGGAGGGGGGGGGGGCCTTCGCGGGGAGGGCTGCCCCGCGCCGCGCCTGATTCCCCCTGCGCTGAATTAACCCCGAAATCGCCAAATTGGCCCAATCCCCCCGGTATTTCCTGCTGTTTTTTTCACAAACGCGGGTTTTTTGGCGGCCCTGGAAGCGGCGGGGAGGGGGCGGCCCCCTCAGGCGGCGCCGCGGGCGCCCCGGGCGCCGCCATCTTGGGGCGGCGTTAACCCCCTCGCCGCCATGATGGCGCCGTCCCCCCCGCCCCGTGAGGCGCCTCCGAGCGCCCGAAAACGCCCAAAAACGCCCGAAAACGCCCAAAAACGGTTAAATCCACCCAAATGTGCGGCCGCCCGGGCCCCATCCGCCCTTCCCGTCTTTGTGAATTGATAAAACGTCCCCAAACGGGCGGGTTGGGCCCCAAAGTGCAGCCCGACCCCCCCGGAGCTGCTCAAAACGGAGAAATATGAGGAAAAAAACGACAAAAAAGGGGAAATATCCCGTGTTTTGAACAGCCCCACGCTCCGCTCGGCCTCCTGCGCACGCGATGGGGCTTGGGAATAAACTAAGGGAAACGAGTAGCTAAAAACGTGTAAAATGTAACATTTAATGCAATAAAAGGGAGAAATAAAACAGTAAAAACTGCTAAAATGGCCCAAAATGGGAATTTTCCACCTCTCCAGCCTCATTCCCAACCCAAACGCGTTTTTCACCTATTAAAAGGCGAAAATTGGAGCCTTCAGCCAGGCCCAAAATCGGCATTTTTGCAGGCCGCGATGCCGGCTTTTTTGGGGCGGAAACCCCAAAACCGGCCGGTTTCAACCCAGCAGGAAGGTGCAAAAATGGCAGAAATGGGGGGAAAACGGGGCCGTTTCGCAGGGCAGCGTCTGACCCCAAAACGGGGCCGATTTGGGGCCGCGAAGACAAATTTACCAATTTTAAGGAATTTAAGCCTTTTTCGAAGTACGTTTTTGCCCTAAAACCCCCTTTTTTGCCCTAAAATCATTTCCCCACAAATCCAATGGAAAATAAAGCAAGATTTTAAGCTCAAACAGCTTTTTCTGCCCCAAAACGCAGCTGCTGCTGCAGGTTCTCCCCTCTCCCAAGGAAATTCATAGGGAAAAGGCGGAAAAACCTTTGGAAAAACTTTTCCATCCCCTTTTTAAACACATTTTCCCCCTTTTTTAGCACATTTTTACGCCTTTTTATAAAACCAAGCAAACAAATGTGAAGGATTGATGTCGCTTTGGGTAAAAAACAGGAGTTTTCCGGGTTTTTTTTCCCATAAATATTTTGCTGTTTGGGGTTTTTTGCTTTATTTCGTTTTATTTTTTCATGGCAAGAAAGAATCAGGGAAAAACACTGCGATTTTGGCCCAAGGCGCCGAAGTTTGGGGTCGTTTTAATAAAAAAACAGGAAAAAGGGGAGAAAAATGGGTTAATTCTGCCCCGAGGAGGACAATTATTGGTGAAAAAAAAGGAGAAAAACAGGAAAAAAAACAGGAAAAACACAGGAATTACGGAGGCGGATCCGGAGAACTTCCTTCCTCCTCCTCTTCCTCACCCTGTTAGATCCTTGAAAAGAGGGAAAATTGGGGGAAAAATCGGGGAAAATCAGCTTTTCTGGGGCTTTTCTTAGGGCAGGAAGGGAAGATCCGGTGCCTGGGGGAAAAAGGGAAAAAAAGGCAGAAAAAGGCTCTTTTGCCCCTAATTCTTTGCTGTTATTCCCTCTAGGATTCCCGAATCCCGGCCCTGTTTCCGATGGGAACGGGTGATTCCCAAAGCCTGGGAATGGGAAATACCGGGAGCAAAAGGATTCCTGGAGAAAACACAAAAAACACATTAAAAAATTAAAATATAGCGCTATTTTAAAAGGAAATACTACATAAAACGCAAAATACTTAGTTTTTTGTATGTGTAAAAATAAAATGTCTTTAAAAAAAAGGATCCATCACATCAAAAACTAAAATATTACCAAGAAACAATAAAAAACGCTATTTGGCTTCCCCAACACCCAGTTCTGTCCCGTTTTGGCCCAATTTTTGCCCATTTCTGCCTCCTTAGCCCCAGTTCTGACCCCTTTTGGCCTCATTTTTGCCCAATCCTGACCCATTTTGGCTCATTTCTGCCCATTTTGGCTCATTTCTGCCCATTTCTACACCCTTAACCCAATTCTGACCCCTTTTTGCCTCATTTTTTGCCCATTTCTGCCCCCTTTCCCAACTCTGTCTAATTTTTCCCCGTTTCTGCCCCCTTAACCCAATTCTGACACCCTTTTGCCCCATTTTTGCCCATTTCTGCCCCCTTAGCCCCAATTCTGACCCATTTCGGGCCTCTTTCTGCCCCCTTAGCCCAAATCCTGCCCCATTTTTGCCCATTTCGGCCCCATTTTTGCCCATTTCTGCTCCCTCAGCCTCAATCCTGCCTCATTTTTGCCCACTTCTGCCTCCTTAGCCCCAATTCTGCCTCATTTTCACCCATTTCGGCCCCATTTTTGCCCACTTCTGCCTCCTTAGCCCCAATTCTGCCTCATTTTCACCCATTTCGGCCCCATTTTTGCCCCTTTCTGCTCCCTTAGCCCAAATCCAGCCCCATTTTTGCCCATTTCCGCCTCATTTTTTGCCTCTTTCTGCTCCCCCAGCCCCAATCCTGCCCCATTTTCGCCCATTTCGGCCCCATTTTCGCCCAAATCCAGCCCCGTTTTTTGCCCATTTCGGCCCCATTTTCGCCCATTTTTGCCCATTTCGGCTCCCCCGCTACGGGCGTCGCGCTGCTGATGACGTCCCCAAGAGGCGCCACGATACCTCCAGCAGCGGCAGCGGCGGCCGCTCTATCCCCGCCCCCCCGCACACACCGCGCGCGCCTCTACTGCTCCACTTCCGGCGGCGCTCTAGCCGCGCCGCTCCCTCGGGCCGCCCGCGCCTCTCTATGGCGCCGTGACGCACGCGGCGCGGAGGCGGCGCTTCCGCTTCCGGGTCGGGGGCGCGCGCCGGGGGGGGGAGGGACGCCGCGGCCATGGAGGTGAGCGGGGAGGGACGGGGGGACGTTGGGGACACGAGACCGGGGGGGACGGGAAACGCGGGGGAAATCGGGGCGGTTTGGGCGAAAATCCGGGGGTTTGGGGGAGATCTGGGGGAAAATCCGGGGGTTTTGGGGGAGATCCGGGGGTTTTGGGGGAAAATCCGGGGGTTTTGGGGGAAAATCCGGGGGTTTTGGGGGAGATCGGGGGGTTTTGGGGGGAAATTGGGGTGTTTTGGGGGAGATCGGGGGTGTCTGAGGGGAGATCGGGGGGTTTGGGGAGAAATGAGGGGATTTGGGGGGGAAATGAGGGGATTTGGGGGAAAATGAGGGGATTTGGGGGGAAATGGGGAATATTTGAGGGGAGACTGAGGATTTTGGGGGGAAATGGGTGTTTGGGGGAGATCGGGGGATTTTGGGGGGAAAGGGGATGATTTAAGGGGGGAAATGGGGGTTCTTAGGGGACAAGGGGGAGAAAACGGGGTATTTGGGGGAAAATGGGGTGTTTGGGGAGGAAAGTGGGGATATTTGGGGGGAAATCGGGATATTTGGGGGGAAAACGGGATATTTGGGGGGAAATGGGGGCGTTTGGGGGAATGAGGTGTTTTTTGGGCGGAAAACAGGGCATGTAGGGGGAAAATGGGGGCATTTGGGGGAAAACAGGGTATTTGGGGGAAAACAAGGGTATTTGGGGGGGAAATGGGGTGATTCTAGGGAGGAAAAGGGGGGATTTGGGGAAGAAAAGGGGGATTTTGGGGAGAAAAAGGGGGGAATTTGGGGGAGGAAAAGGGGGATTTGGGGGAGAAAAAGGGGAGCGTTTTGGGGAGGAAAAGGGGAATTTTGGGGGGGTGTTTTGGGAGGAAAAGGCGGAATTTTGGGGGAGGAAAAGAGGTATTTTGGGGAGGAAAAGGAGGGCCTTTTGGGGAAGAAAAGGGCTATTTTTGGAGAGGGAAAGGAGGGTATTTGGGGGAAGTTTTGGGGCAAAAAGGGGGATTTTGGGGGCGAACGCGGCTCTGCCCCCCAGTTCCCCGGCAGCAGCGACAACTACCTGGCCATGACGGGGGCTGCTCATCCCTTCCTGAGCGGAGCCGAGGTACCGAAACCGGGCGGAAAACCCGGAAAATGCGGGGAAATCTGGGAAAATCCCAGAAAGTATGGGAAAATCCCGGAAAATTGGGGAAAATCCTGGAAAATCGTGGGAAAACCCTGGAAAAATCTGGGGAAAATCCTAGAACATCTGGGAAAACCCTGGAAAAACTGGGGAAAATCCCAGAAAATATGGGAAAATCGTGGAAAAATCTGGGGAAAATCCTGGAAAATATGTGAAAGTCCAAGAAAATTGTGGAACAATCTAGGAAAAACGGGGGAAAATCCAAGAAAAGTGGGGAAAATCCTGGAAAATCCCAGGAAAACCCTGGAAAAAAACAGGGAAAATCCTGGAAAGTTGGGGAAAATCGGGGAAATCCTGGAAAATATGGGAAAGTCTGGGAAAAACCGGGGAAAATCCTGGAAAAATCTGGGAAAATCCTGGAAAAAATGGGGAAAACCCCAGAAAATTGGGGAAAATCCTGGGAAAGTCCTGGGAAAATTCTGAGAAAATCACAGAAAATCTGGGGAAATCCTAGGAAAAATGGGAAAATCCTGGATAATTGGGGAAAAATCCCAGAAAATTGGGGAAAAGTCCCAGAAAATCTGGGAAAATCCCAGAAAATTGGGCAAAATTGGGGAAAAATCCTGGAAAATATGGGAAAATCCCAGAAAATATGGGAAAATTGGGGGAAAAACTGGAAAAATTGGGGGAAAATGTTGGGAAATCTGGGGAAAATTGGGAAAAATTTGGGAAATCTGGGGAAAATTGGGGAAATTTTGGGAAATCTGGGAAAAAATTGGGGAAATTTTGGGAAATCTGGGAAAAAATTGGGGAAATTTTGGGAAATCTGGGAAAAATTGGGGGAAATTTTGGGAAATCTGGGAAAAATTGGGGGAAATGTTGGGAAATCTGGGAAAATTTGGGGAAAATTTTGGGAAATCTGGGAAAATTTGGGAAAAATGTTGGGAAATCTGGGAAAAATTGGGGAAAATGTTGGGAAATCTGGGAAAATTTGGGGAAAATCCTGGAAAATCGGGGAAAATCCCAGAAAATCGGGGAAAAATCCCAGAAAATCGGGGAAAATCTCGGAAAATTTGGGAAAAATCGGGGAAAATCCTGGGAAATGCTGGGAGCCGCGGGGTCAGGGCATTGATCCCGCCCCCGCAGACGTTCCACACGCCCAGCCTGGGCGACGAGGAGTTCGAGATCCCGCCCATCGCGCTGGACGCCGACCCGTCCCTGGCCGTGGCCGACGTCGTGGGGCCCTTCGACCCGCTGGGCGACGCGGGCGGCGCCGGCGCCGACGGCGCCTTCGGAGCGGCGCCCTACGCGGTGCAGGGCCTGGACATGGCGCACGGCCTCATGGAGCAGGGCGCCGGCCTGCTCGCCATGGTGAGACCCAAATCCCGGGAATGCCGACGGGAAACACCCCGCTTCCCGTTTCCCTCGCACCAAAACACGCCACGTTTACCCCTTTCTGCCCTAAAACGCTCTGGTTTTCCCCTAAAACGCTCCGTTTTTCCCCCTTTCTCAGCTAAAGCCCTCCCTTTTTTCCCCTTTCTCACCTAAAACCTTCCACTTTTTCTCCCTTTCTTGCCTAAAATTCTCCATTTTTCCCACTTTTCCCCTAGAACCCTCCGTTTTTCCCCCTAGAACCCTCCGTTTTTCCCCCTAGAACCCTCCATTTTTCCCCCTAGAACCCTCCGTTTTTCCTCCTAAAACGCTCCCTTTTTCCCCCTAAAACCCTCCATTTTCCCCCTTTCTCACCTAAAATGCTCTATTTTCCCCCTTTCTTGCCCAAAATTCTGTTTTTCCCCCCACTTTACCTAAACCACTCCATTTTTTTCTCTTTCTCAGTCTAAAACTCTGAGTTTTTCTCCGTTTCCCACCTAAAATCCTTCATTTTCCTCCTTTCTTGCCTAAAGCTCTCCCTTTTTCCTCCTTTCTTCCCTAAAAATTTCCGTTTTCCCCCCTTTTTCAGCCTAAAACCCTCCATTTTTCCCCCTTTTTTGCCTAAAACACTCCATTTTTCCCCCTTTCCTGCCTGAAATCCTCCATTTTTTCCCTAAAACTCTCCATTTTTCTCCTTTTCTCACCTAAAACCCTTGATTTTTCCTACTTTCTTGTTTAAAACTCTACATTTTTTCCCTAAAACTCTCCTTTTTCTTCCTTCCTTGCCCAAAACCCTCCATTTCCCCCCTTTCTTAGCTTAAAACCCTGATTTTTTTCTCCCTTTCCCACCTAAAATCCTTCACTTTCCCTCTTTCTTGCCTAAAATCCTCTTTTTCCTCCTTTTTTTCCCAAAAACCCTCCATTTTTCCCCCCTTTGTCAGCCTAAAGCTCTCCATTTTCCCCCTTCCTTGTCTAAAACGATCCATTTTTCGCCCTTTTTTGTGTAAAACTTTCTATTTTTTCCTCTCAAGCCCTGTATTTTTCTCCTTTTGTCACCTAAAATCCTTCATTTTTCCTTTTTTGTTGTCTAAAACGCTCCATTTTTCCCCTTTCTCAGCTAAAACTCTCCATTTTCTCTCCTTTCTTACCTAAAATCCTCCATTTTTCTTCCTTTTTCACCCAATCTCCTCTGTTTTTCCCCTTTCTCACCTAAAATTCTTCATTTTCCCACTTTTTGGTTTAAAATCCTCCGTTTTTCCACTGTTGGCCTAAAACCTTCCCTTTTTTTCCCTTCTCAGCCCAAAATCCTCCCATTTTTTCCACTATTTTTGGCCTAAAACACCCTGTTTTTTTGCTTTTCTTGGCATAAAACTCTCCGTTTTTCTATCCCAGCACCAAATTCTCAGTTTTTCCCCTTCCCTTGCTCCAAAATCCTGCATTTTCCCCCCTTTCCCAGCCTCAAACTCTCCATTTTTCCCCTTTCCTAGCCCAAACCCCTCCATTTCCCACATTTCTCAGCCTAAAACACTCCGTTTTCCCACTCTTCTCTGCCTAAAATCCTCCCTTTTTGTCAGTTTGCCCAGTTTAAAGCCATTTTTCCCGCTCTTCCCGCCCCAACCCCTCCGTTTTCCCGCTCTTCCCACCCGAAACGCTCCATTTTCCCACTTTTCCCACCCCAAAGTCTAGATTTTCCCATTTCTGTCACCCCAACCCCTCCATTTTCCCGCTCTCCCAGCCCAAAATGTTCCATTTTCCCACTTTTCCCACTCCAAATTCTCAATTTTCCCACTCTTCTCACCCCGATGGCTCCATTTTCCCGCTTTTCTCGCCCCAACTCCTCCATTTTCCCGTTTTTCCCACCCCGACGGCTCCGTTTTCCTGCTCTCCCCACCCCAACCCCTCCGTTTTCCCACTTTTCCCACCCCAAACGCTCCATTTTCCTGCTCTTCTCACTCCAACGCTCCGTTTTCCCGCTCTTCCCGCCCCAAACGCTCTGTTTTCCCATTTTCCCACCCCAAAGGCTCCATTTTCCCACTTTTCCCACCCCAACGCTCTCTTTTCCTGCCCCAACCCCTCTGTTTTCCCGCTCTTCCCACCCCGACGGCTCCGTTTTCCGCTCTTCCCGCCCCAATCCCTCCATTTTCCCACTTTTCCCGCTCCAAATTCTCAATTTTCCCACTCTTCCCGCCCCAACCCCTCCATTTTCCCGCTCTTCCCGCCCCAAACGCTCCATTTTCCCACTTTTCCCACCCCAAAATCTCAGTTTTCCCACTTTTCTCACCCCAGATGCTCTGTTTTCCCATTTTCCCGCCCCAACCCCTCCATTTTCCCGCTCTTCCCACCCCGACGGCTCCGTGTTCCCGTTTTCCCGCCCCGACAGCTCCGTGTTCCCGCTCTTCCCGCCCCGACGGCTCCATTTTCCCACTTTTCCCGCCCCAACCCCTCGGTTTCCCCGCCGTTCCCGCCCGGCATTCCCGTGGCTCCCTCCCCACGCGCTCGGCGTTCCCGGCGTTCCCGCAGGAGCTGGAGCATTCCATGGGCGCGCAGTTCGGCGCCGCCGCTCCGGTCACCATCGACGTTCCCATGAGCCCGGCCGGCCTCCTTTCCCACGGACAACTCACCACCATCGACCAATCGGAGCTCAGCTCCCAGCTGGGCCTCAGCCTGGGCACGGACACCGGGAACGCCGGGAACGCCGGGAACGCCGCCGTCCCCGCCGCCTCCCCGGAGCGCCTGTCCCCGCCGGCCTCCCCGGCCGGATCGCTCCCGGAGGAGGAAAACGAGGAATTCCGGCGGGTAAGCGACACCCCACACGCCCCCATTCCCGCTTTTGGGCACAAAATTCCCGCTTTTGGGCACAAAAATCCCGTTTTGGGCACAAAATCCCCGTTTTGGGCACAAAAATCCCGCTTTTGGGCCCAAAAATCCCGCTTTTGGGCACAAAAATCCCGTTTTGGGCACAAAATCCCCCTTTTGGGCACAAAAATCCCGCTTTTGGGCACAAAAATCCCGCTTTTGGGCACAAAAATCCCGTTTTGGGCACAAAAATCCCGCTTTTGGGCACAAAAATCCCATTTTGGGCACAAAATTCCCGCTTTTGGGCACAAAAATCCCGCTTTTGGGCACAAAATTCCCGCTTTTGGGGCACAAAATTCCCGCTTTTGGGCACAAACTCCCCGTTTTGGGCACAAAACTGCCGCTTTTGGGCACAAAACTGCCGCTTTTGGGCACAAAACTGCCGCTTTTGGGCACAAAAATCCCACTTTTGGGCACAAAAATCCCGCTTTTGGGCACAAAAATTCCGTTTTTGGGCACAAAAATCCCGCTTTTGGGCCCAAAAATCCCCGTTTTGGGCCCAAAAATCCCGCTTTTGGGCACAAAATTCCCTCTTTTGGGCACAAAATTCCCGCTTTTGGGGCACAAAATTCCCATTTTGGGGCACAAAATTCCCGCTTTGGGGCACAAAATTCCCGCTTTGGGGCACAAAATTCCCGCTTTTGGGCACAAAATTCCCGCTTTCGGGCACAAAAATCCCGTTTTGGGCACAAAAATCCCGCTTTTGGGCACAAAAATCCCGCTTTTGGGCACAAAAATCCCGCTTTTGGGCACAAAAATCCCGCTTTGGGGCACAAAAATCCCGCTTTGGGGCACAAAAATCCCGCTTTTGGGCACACACACACACAAAAATCCCGCTTTTGGGCACAAAAATCCCGCTTTTGGGCACAAAAATCCCGCTTTTGGGCACAAAATTCCCGTTTTTGGGCACAAAATTCCCGTTTTGGGCACAGCCGCCGGCCGCTCCGAAGGCTCCGACGCCGCCGCCGCCCGTCCCGGACGGATCCGCGCGGAAGCCGAAGGCTCCCAAGAAGCAGAAGAAGAAGAAGGATCCCAACGAGCCGCAGAAGCCCGTGTCCGCCTACGCGCTGTTTTTCCGGGATACGCAGGCCGCCATCAAGGGCCAGAATCCCAACGCCACCTTCGGAGAGGTCTCCAAGATCGTCGCTTCCATGTGGGACAGCCTGGGCGAGGAGCAGAAGCAGGTCCGGGAATGCCGGCGGGAACGGGGGCGCTGCGGTTCCCTTGGGAATTCCCGTTTCCGGGCGGTTTTTCCAGGTCTACAAGCGCAAGACGGAGGCGGCCAAGAAGGAGTATCTGAAGGCGCTCACGGCCTACCGCGCCATCCAGGTGCGTCCGGAATTCCGAGCGGGATTCCGGGAATTCCGAGCGGTTTTCCCAGAATTCCGAGCAGAATTCTGGTAATTTTGAGCGGTTTTTGCGGAATTCTGAGCGAGATTCCAGGAATTTTGAGCGGTTTTCCCCAAATTCTGAGCAGGATTCTAGGAATTCCGAGTGGTTTTCCAGGAATTCCGAGTGGTTTTCCCAGAATTCCGAGCAGAAGTCTGGTAATTCCAAGAGGATTTGCCAGAATTCTGAGTGGTTTTCCTGGAATTCCGAGCAGAATTCTGGTAATTCCAAGCAGTTTTCCCAGAATTCAGAGTGAGATTCCAGGAATTCTGAGTGGGATTCCGGGAGTTCCGAGCAGAATTCCAGGAATTCTGAGTGGTTTTTCCAGAATTCTGAGTGGGATTCTAGGAGTTCCAAGTGGGATTCCTGGCATTCTGAGCAGGATTCCTGGCATTCCTAGCAGAATTCCGGGAATTCCAAGCGGTTTGGCTGGAATCCTGAGCGGGATTCTGGGAATTCTGAGTGGTTTTCCCAGAATTCCGAGGGGGATTCTGGGAATTTGGCGTGTTTTTCCTGGAATTCCAAGCAGTTTTCCTGGAATTCTAAGTGGGATTCCGAGCACAATTCCGGGAATTCCAAGTGGTTTTCCTGGAATTCTGAGTGGCATTCTGGGAATTCCGAGCACAATTCTGGGAATTCCAAGTGGTTTTCCCAGAACTCTGAGCAGGATTCTGGGCATTCTGAGCGGTTTTCCTGGAATTCCAAGTGGGATTCCTGGAATTTTGAGCGGGATTCCCGGAATCCCGAGTAGAATTCTAGTGATTCCTAGCAGTTTTCCCAGAATCCCGAGTGGTTTTCCCAGAACTCCGAGGAGGATTCTGGGCATTCTCAGTGGGATTCTGGGAATTCTGAGCAGTTTTCCTGGAATTCTGAGTGGTTTTCCCCGAATTCTGAGTGGGATCCCAGGAATCCTGGGCGGTTTTCCCAGAATTGTGAGCACAATTTTGGTAATTCTGAGCAGTTTTCTGGGAATTCTTGGCGGTTTCCCCAGAATTCTGAGCAGTTTTCCTGGAATTCCGAGCAGTTTTCCTGGAATTCTGAGCGGTTTTCTCGGAATTCCGAGCGGTGATTCTGGGAATTCCGAGCGGGATTCTGGGGATTCCGCGCGGTTTTCTGGGAATTCTTGGCGGTTTCCCCAGAATTCCGAGCGGTTTTCCCGGCATTCCGAGCGGTCCCCCCCGTTCCCGCAGACCACGGCGGATGCGGAGCCGGACGCGGAGGCGGCGGCGGCGCCGGAGGCTCCGTCCGGGATCACCAAGATCCTCATCCCGAAGCAGATGCTGCCGCTGGCGGCGGCTCCGCTCGTCACCGTCATCCCGGCCACCGTGGTGACGTCGCGGGGGCTGACGCTGGCGACAACCCCCAGCGCGACAACCACGCAGATCGTCACCCGCTCCGTGCTACAGGCGGCCGTGGCCGCCCAGCAACAACAACAACAACAGCAGCTCCCGCGGCTACAACCGCCGCCG
Organism: Tinamus guttatus; assembly: GCF_059628265.1. Taxonomy (NCBI): domain Eukaryota; kingdom Metazoa; phylum Chordata; class Aves; order Tinamiformes; family Tinamidae; genus Tinamus; species Tinamus guttatus. The sequence continues at coordinate 15,417 of NW_028290204.1, read as the reverse complement.
CTGCAGCAGATGCCGCAACCGCCGCCGCCGCAGCAGCAACAGGCGGCCGTGCTACAGCCGCCGCCGCCGCTGCAGGCCATGCAGCAGCCGCCGGTTGTCACGGCGCCGGCGGTCGCGGTACCGCCGCACAAGAACAGCCGCCCGCCCCCGCTGCACATCAAGATCGTGCCGCCGCCGGCGCTGCACATCCGGCTGGACGAGGAGGACGCGAGCGGGAACGGCGCCCGGAACGACGGCGCCGCCGGCGCGGCCGGAGCGTCGCCGGAGCCCGTGGAGGTGATCGCGGCCGACGTGGTGCCCGAGGTGCGCGGGAATGCCGGCGGGAATGGGGGAGGGAGCGGGAATGCTGGTGGGAATGTGGGAGGAAGCGGGAATGCCGGCGGGAATATGAGAGGAACCGGGAATCCTGGTGGGAATATGGGAGGAACCGGGAATGCCGGTGGGAATATGGGAGGAGGCGGGAATGCCGGCGGGAATGCCGGGAGGAGGTGAGAATGCTGACGGGAATATGGGAGGGAGCGAGAATGCCGGGAGGAAGTGGGAAGCCCAGCAGGAATCTGTGAGGAACCAGGAATGCCGATGGGAATATGGGAGGAACCGGGAATCCTGGTGGGAATATGGGAGGAACCGGGAATGCCGGTGGGAATATGGGAGGAACCGGGAATGCCAGCGGGAATATGGGAAGCCGGGAGGAAGTGGGAAGCCCAGCAGGAATCTGGGAGGAACCGGGAATCCGGGAGGAACTAGGAATGCCAATGGGAATATGGGAGGAACTGGGAATCCTGGTGGGAATATGGGAGGAACCGGGAATGCCAGCGGGAATGCCGGGAGGAAGCGGGAATGCCGGTGGGAATGTGGGAGGGAGCGGGAATGCCGGCGGGAATGCCGGGAGGAAGTGGGAAGCCCAGCAGGAATCTGGGAGGAACCAGGAATGCCGATGGGAATATGGGAGGAACCGGGAATCCTGGTGGGAATATGGGAGGAAGCGGGAATGCTGGTGGGAATGCCGGGAGGAGGCGGGAATGCCGGCGGGAATGCCGGGAGGAAGTGGGAATGCCGGCGGGAATGCTGGGAGGAAGCGGGAATGCCGGGAGGAAGTGGGAAGCCCAGCAGGAATCTGGGAGGAACCAGGAATGCCGATGGGAATATGGGAGGAACCGGGAATCCTGGTGGGAATATGGGAGGAACCGGGAATGCCGGTGGGAATATGGGAGGAACCGGGAATGCCAGCGGGAATATGGGAAGCCGGGAGGAAGTGGGAAGCCCAGCAGGAATCTGGGAGGAACCGGGAATCCGGGAGGAACTAGGAATGCCAATGGGAATATGGGAGGAACTGGGAATCCTGGTGGGAATATGGGAGGAACCGGGAATGCCAGCGGGAATGCCGGGAGGAAGCGGGAATGCCGGTGGGAATGTGGGAGGGAGCGGGAATGCCGGCGGGAATGCCGGGAGGAAGTGGGAAGCCCAGCAGGAATCTGGGAGGAACCAGGAATGCCGATGGGAATATGGGAGGAACCGGGAATCCTGGTGGGAATATGGGAGGAAGCGGGAATGCTGGTGGGAATGCCGGGAGGAGGCGGGAATGCCGGCGGGAATGCCGGGAGGAAGTGGGAATGCCGGCGGGAATGCTGGGAGGAAGCGGGAATGCCGGGAGGAAGTGGGAAGCCCAGCAGGAATCTGGGAGGAACCAGGAATGCCGATGGGAATATGGGAGGAACCGGGAATCCTGGTGGGAATATGGGAGGAACCAGGAATCCTGGTGGGAATATGGGAGGAACCGGGAATGCCGGTGGGAATGCCGGGAGGAGGCGGGAATGCCGGCGGGAATGCTGGGAGGAACCAGGAATGCCGATGGGAATACGGGAGGAACCAGGAATCCTGGTGGGAATACGGGAGGAACCGGGAATGCCGGTGGGAATGCCGGGAGGAGGCGGGAATGCCGGGAGGAAGTGGGAATGCCGGCGGGAATGCTGGGAGGAAGCAGGAATGCCGGTGGGAATCCGGGAGGAACTGGGAATCCCGGCAGGAATCTGGGAGGAACCGGGAATCCTGGTGGGAATCCGGGAGGAACCAGGAATGCCGGTGGGAATATGGGAGGAACCGGGAATCCTGGTGGGAATAGGGGAGGAACCGGGAAGCCTAGCAGAAATCTGGGAGGAACCGGGAATCCAGGAGGAACCAGGAATGCCGATGGGAATATGGGAGGAACCGGGAATGCCAGCGGGAATATGGGAGGAAACGGGAATCCCGGCGGGAATGGGGGGAACAGCGCAGAGGAACCGGGAATCCCGGCGGGAATCCAGGAGGAACCGGGAAACCTGGCAGGAATGGGGGAAACGGCCCAAAAGACCCAGTTTTCCTGTTCAAAATGTGGAAAATGGGCCAAAAGATCCAGTTTTCCTGGCCAAAATGGGGAAAATGGCCCAAAGGACCCGGTTTTCCTGGCCAAAACAGGGATAAAGGGCCGAAAGGACCCGGTTTTTCCAAGCAGAAGGGGAAAACAGGCCCAAAAGATCCGTTTTTCCCGGCCAAAATGGGGAAAATGACCCAAATTCCCCACTTGAGACAGAAAAAAATGGGTTATATGACCCAAATAACCCGTATTTGCCAGCCTAAATGGGGAAAATGACCCAAATAACCCATTTGAAACATGAAAAAGGGGTTAAATGCCCCAAATAACCCCTGTTTCCCAGCTCAAATGGGGAAAATGGCCCCAAATAACCCATTTGAAACAGGAAAAAAGGGGTTAAATACCCCAAATAACCCATTGGAGACAGGAGAAAGGGGCTAAATGCCCCAAAATAACCCATTATTTCCCAGCCCAAATGGAGAAAATGCCCCAAATAACCCATTGGAGACAGGAAAAAGGGATTAAATGCCCTGAATAACCCGTTTGAAACAGGAAAAAAGGGGTTAAATGCTTCAAGGAACCCATTGGAGACAGGAAAAATGGGTTAAATGACCGAAATAAACCGTATTTCCCAACTGAAATGGGGAAAATGACCCCAATAACCAATTGGAGACAGAAAAAAGGGGTTAAATGCCCTGAATAACCCATATTTCTCAGCTCAAATGGAGAAAATGGCTCAAATAACCCACATTTCCCAACTGGAATGGGGAAAATGACCCAAATAACCCATTTCAAACAGGAAAAAGGGCGTTAAGTGCCCCAAATAACCCCTTATTTCCCAGCCCAAATGAGGAAAATGACCCCAAAAACCCATTTGAGTCAGGAAAAAGGGATTAAATGCCCCAAATAACCCATTTGAAACAGGAAAAAAGGGTTAAATGCCCCAACTACCCCATTTGGGACAGGAAAACGGGGCGAAATGACCCAAATAACCCATTTGAGACAGGAAAAAAGGGGTTAAATGCCCCAAATAACCCATTGGAGACAGGAAAAGGGGGTTAAATGACCCAAATAACCCATGTGAGACACGAAAAAGGGGCTAAATGACCCAAATAACCCATTTGAGACAAGAAAAAAAGGGGTTAAATGCCCCAAATAACGCCTGTTTCTCAGCCCAAATGGGGAAAATGGCCCAAATAACCCATTTCAGGCAGGAAAAGATGGATTAAGTGACCCAGATAACTCATATTTCCCAGCTCAAATGGGGAAAATGGCCCCAATAACCCATTTTTTCCTGTCTCCAATGGGGAATTTGGGTCATTTTCCCTATTTGAGACAGGAAAAAATGGGTTAAATGCCCCAAATAACCCATATTTCCCAACTCAAATGGCCCAAATAACCCATTGGAGACAGAAAAACGGGGCGAAATGACCCAAATAACCCATTTTTCCCGTCTCAAATGTGGAAAATGCCCCAAGTAACCCATTTGGGACAGGAAAACGGGGCGAAATGACCCAAATAACCCATTTTTCCCGTCTCAAATGTGGAAAATGCCCCAAGTAACCCATTTGGGACAGGAAATCGGGGTGAAACGCCCCAAATCAGGGTTATTTTTTGGCGCAGGTGGAGTCGCCGCCGCCGGTGTCGCTGGAGCTGGTGGCCGGGTCGCCGGCGGCGCCGGGGGAGTCTCCGCGGCCGCGGTGCGTGCGGGCCGGCTGCGAGAACGCGCCGGTGGCCAGCGGCGACTGGGACAACGAGTACTGCAGCAGCGAGTGCGTCGTCAGGCACTGCCGGTGAGCGAGAAAACCGCAAAAATCGCGGAAAATGCACCAGAATCGGCCCAAAAACCGCGAAAATCCGCCCAGAAACACCCCAGAAACGCCCAGAATCACCCCAGAAACACCCAGAATAGCCCCAGAAACACCCAGAATCACCCCAGAAACCCCCAGAATCACCCCAGGATCCACCCAGATCCACCCCAAACTGCAGCAGCGAGTGCGTCGTCAGGCACTGCCGGTGAGCGAGAAAACCGCAAAAATCGCGGAAAATGCACCAAAATCGGCCCCAAAACTGCCAAAATCCGCCCAGAAACACCCCAAAAACACCCAAAATCACCCCAGAAACACCCAAAATCGCCCCAGGATCCACCCAGATCCACCCCAAACTGCAGCAGCGAGTGCGGCGTCAGGCACTGCCGGTGAGCGAGAAAACCGCAAAAATCGCGGAAAATGCACCAAAATCGGCCCAAAACCCGCCAAAATCCGCCCAGAAACACCCAAAATCACCCCAGAAACACCCAAAATCACCCCAGGATCCACCCAGATCCACCCCAAACTGCAGCAGCGAGTGCGTCGTCAGGCACTGCCGGTGAGCGAGAAAACCGCAAAAATCGCGGAAAATGCACCAAAATCGGCCCAAAAACCGCCAAATCCACCCAGAAACACCCCAGAAACCCCCAAAATCACCACAGGAACCCCCAAAATCACTGCAGAAACCCCCAAAATCTGCCCAAAACTGCAGCAGCGAGTGCGTTGTCAGGCACTGCCGGTGAGCCCAAAAACTGCAAAAATCGCGGAAAATGCACCAAAATCAGCCCAAAAACCGCCAAAATCCACCCAGAAACACCCCAGAAACCCCAAAATCACCACAGGAACCCCCAAAATCACTGTAGAAACCCCCAAAATCTGCCCAAAACTGCAGCAGCGAGTGCGTCGTCAGGCACTGCCGGTGAGTGCCAAAATACACCAAAACCCGCCCAAAATACACCAAAATCCGCCCAAAATCCACCCCAAATCCACCAAAAGCCACCTAAATCCCCCCAGAATCCACCCCAAACTCCACCAAAATTCCCCCCATGTCCCCCCAAAATCCCCCCCAAACCCAAACTTGGGGGCCAAAATGCCCCAAATGGCCCCAAAAGGCGCCTGAAGCAGGTGCCCAAAATCCCCACAAATTGCCCCAAAACGGCCCCAAGTCACTCCTGGATGTCCCTCAGCTCCAAAACGGCTCCAATTTGCTCCCTGAAAAACCACTTGCTGACGCCATTTGCACTGGAATTGCCCCAAAATGCCCCAAAACGCGCTCCGAAACAGCCCCAAACACCCCGATTTCCTCCCAAAATAGCCCAATCCCCTGAAATGCCCCGAAATGCCCCAAAATCCCCTCAGAAATGCTCCTTCCCCAACGCTTCGTTTTCCACCTTTCCCCCCGCCCGAAATGCTCCAAAATCCATCCAAACCCCCCAAAACGCCCCGGCTCCCTCCGGGGGCTCCGTTTTAACCGTTTTCCCCCTTTTTCGCCCCAACAGCGACGTCTTCCTCGCCTGGTTGGCCTCCCGCAACGCCAGCAACAGCGTCGTCTTCGTGAAATAGCCCCCGGACTCGCCGCCCCCGTTTCCCCGCCGTTTCCCCCCAAAACGGGGAGGGAAAAAAAACACGCCTGCCCGCAGCCTGTTGCCTGTTTTGTGGCTTTTTTGCCTCAAAAAAGCGGCCCGCGGCTACATGTTTTTGGGCTTGGAGATGATGCCGTCCGGGTAGTGCTGCTTGAACTGGGCCACCACGTCGGGGTCCAGGAGGTGGATCCCGTCCAGCTGGTTCCCCAGCGTGATCCTGGGGGGAAAAACGGCCATTTTGGGGCGTTTTGGGGCGGGACGCGGCGTTTTGGGGCGGAACGCGGCGTTTTGGGGCGCTCACCAGTTGGGTTGCACGTTGTGGGGCCGCCCGAAGAGCTCGATTTTGCGGGTGCCGGGCGAGAGGCGCTCGATCATCCCGTAGATCTCATCGGGTTTGTGGCTCGTCGAGCGCACCTGGGGGGATTTTCGGGCGAATTCGAGGGATTTCGGGGCATTTTGGGGCGTTTTCGGGTGTTTTCGGGGCTCACCTCGGCCACGATGACGTCGCAGTCCAGGCCCCGGTTGAAGCCCTGCGGGTTTCCCTTCACGCCGACCTGTGCCGCGAGGGACAAAATGGCGGCTCCGGGGCCACAAAATGGCGGCGGGCGCCCCAAAAACGCCCAAAATGAGCCCAAAAAGCGGCCCCGGGGGCAAGGGAGGCGCCCCCGGGAGGCTGAATGTGAAGCAGGGACCTAAAGGGGCCCCGCGGAGACCCCAAATTTGCCCCCCAAGACCCCAAATTCGCCCCCCAAGACCCCAGATTTGGCCCCAAAGACCCCAGATTTCAGTCCAAAACCCCCAAATTTCAGTCCAAAACCCCCAAATTTTGGTCCAAAGACCCCACATTTCGGTCCAAAGTGGCTCCAGAAAAGGCAATAAAGGCCCCAAGACCCCAAACTGCCCCCGAACACCCCCAAAAAGGCCCCAGGGACCCCCAATTTGGCCTCCAATGACCCAAAATCGGCTCTTGAGGAGGCCAAATCGGCCGCCAAGACCCCAGAACAACCCCGAGACCCCCCAAATGGCCCCATTCGACCCCAAAGTGGCTCCCAAAACCCTCAAATCGGCCTCTTAAGACCCAAATGTTGCCCCCGGGGACCTCAAACCGGCCTCTAAGACCCCAAATGTTGCCCCCAAAGACCCCAAACTGGCCCCTAGGACCTCAAAACGGCCTCTAAGACCCAAATGTTGCCCCCAAAGACCCCAAAAGGCCCCAGAAGACCCCAAAGGGCCTCCCTAGATCTCAAAGTGGCCCCTAAGACCTCAAAATGGCCTCTAAGACCCAAATGTTGCCCCCAAAGACCCCAAACTGGCCCCAGAAGACCCCAAAGGGCCTCCCTAGACCTCAAATTGCCCCCTAAGACCCAAATGTTGCCCCCAAAGACCCCAAAAGGCCCCAGAAGACCCCAAGGGGGCTCCCTAGACCTCAAAACAGCCCCTAAGACCTCAAAACGGCCTCTAAGACCCAAATGTTGCCCCCAAAGACCCCAAACTGGCCCCAGAAGACCCCAAAGGGCCTCCCTAGACCTCAGAGTGGCCCCTAAGACCTCAAAACGGCCTCTAAGACCCAAATGTTGCCCCCAAAGACCCCAAACTGGCCCCAGAAGACCCCAAAGGGCCTCCCTAGACCTCAGAGTGGCCCCTAAGGCCTCAAAACGGCCTCTAAGACCCAAATGTTGCCCCCAAAGACCCCAAACTGGCCCCTAGGACCTCAAAACGGCCTCTAAGACCCAACTGTTGCCCCCAAGGACCTCCGAGACCCCCAAAGGACCCCAGAGCCCCCAGAAGGGGCCCCGCACCAGGCAGTGCTCCTTGCCGTGGTTGAGCCAATGGCCGGTGCGGCCCGTGCGGATGATTCGCTGCAGCTGGTTGGTCTTCACCCAGATGATCTCGTCCACCCGCTCGTACCTGGAGGCCGAGGGCCGGAGAGGAGGCTCCGTGAAGGAGAGGTCAGGGAGGAAGAGGAGGCTCCATAAGGAGCCATCAAGGAGGAAGAGGAGGCTCCATAAAGGGGATGTCAAGGAGGAAGAGGAGGCTCCGTGAAGGAGAGGTCAAGGAGGAAGAGGAGGCTCCATAAAGGGGATGTCAAGGAGGAAGAGGAGGCTCCGTGAAGGAGAGGTCAAGGAGGAAGAGGAGGCTCCATGAAGGGGATGTCAAGGAGGAAGAGGAGGCTCCGTGAAGGAGAGGTCAAGGAGGAAGAGGAGGCTCCATGAAGGGGATGTCGAGGAGGCTCCATGAAGGAGAAGTCAAGGAGGCTCCATGAAGGAGAGGTCGAGGAGGCTCCATGAAGGGGATGTCGAGGAGGAAGAGGAGGCTCCATGAAGGAGAAGTCAAGGAGGCTCCATGAAGGGAGAAGTCAAGGAGGCTCCATGAAGGAGATGTCGAGGAGGAAGAGGAGGAAAGACGAGGACAGACGGGATCGTCGGCATGGGGAGCCACCAAACTCACCCCCAGAGGTTGAGGCACTCGCGGCCCAGCTCCATGGCCCTGCGAGGGCAGAAGATGAGGACGGGGCAGGGTTTTTTCCCCAAAAAACCCCCAAACGTGGCGGGTTTGGGGCTCGGGAGGCTCCGCTCACCGCCCGGTGACCCAGAGGAAGAGGAAGCCCTCGTCCTGGAGCACGGGGATGTTGAGGCGCCGCATCTCGTCGTCGGTCAGCGTGCCGTAGGGCAGCTCCATGTGGATGTCCCACGGCGGGTCGGCCATGACCACGGCGAACTTGCCCAGGATGCTGACGTCCAGGTAGCGGATGTCGCAGCAGATCCACTGCGGGGAGAGGACAACGTGGAGGCCGGCGCGATCCCGCGGGATCCGTCCCGGTTTTCCCCGTTACCTGCGGCGGGAAGAGGCGGTCGGCGCCGGCGTCGGAGCCCACGGCCTGCGGCAGGGCCAGCTCCTGGCCCGGGTTGTGGTCGCGGGCGCCGGGAGCGGCGGCGTCGGAGCAGGCGTCGATCTCGTAGTGGACGTACTTGCACGTGTCCATGTGGAAGCAGGTGTTGAGGAAGGAGCAGTCGCCCAGCGACTCGTCCGTGTGCTTGTTGATGATGCGCCTGGCGGGGGAGGAACGGCGGGGACGGGAGGCCCGCGCGCGCCGGGGAGCCCCAGAGCCTTGAGGAACTTCTCAAGGGCCTTGAGGAACCCCAGAGCCTTGAGGAACTTGTGAAGGGCCTTGGGGAACCCAAGAACCTCGAGGAACCCAAGAGCCTTGAGGAACTTGTGAAGGGCCTTGAGGAACCCAAGAACCTTGAGAAACTCCTCAAGGGCCTTGAGGAACCCCAGAGCCTTGAGGAACTTGTCAAGGGCCTTGGAGAACCCAAGAACCTTGAGGAACCCAAGAGCTTTGAGGAACTCATCAGGGGCCTTGAGGAACTCGTCAAGGGCCTTGGGGAACCCAAGGGCCCCGAGGAACTTGTCAAAGGCCTTGGGGAACCCAACAGCCTTGAGGAACTTCTCAAGGGCCTTGAGGAACTCGTCAAAGGCCTTGAGGAACCCAAGGGCCTTGAGGAACACATCAAGGGCCTTGAAGAGCCCAAGAGCCCTGAGGAACCCAAGAACCTTGAGGAACTCATCAAGGGCCTTGAGGAACTCGTCAAGAGCCTTGAGGAACCCAAGAGCCCTGAGGAACTCGTCAAGGGCCTTGAGGAACCCAAGAGCCTTGAGGAACTCGTCAAGGGCCTTGAGGAACCCAAGAACCTCGAGGAACCCAAGAGCCTTGAGGAACTCATCAAGGGCCTTGAGGAACCCAAGGGCCCCGAGGAACTCATCAAAGGTCTTGGGGAACCCAACAGCCTTGAGGAACTTCTCAAGGGCCTTGAGGAACTCGTCAAACGCCTTGAGGAACCCAAGGGCCTTGAGGAACTCGTCAAGGGCCCTGAGGAACCCAAGAACTTTGAGGAACTCGTCAAGGGCCTTGAGGAACCCAAGAACCTTGAGGATCCCAAGAACCTTCAGGAACTCGTCAAGGGCCTTGAGGAACCCAAGAGCCCTGAGGAACCCAAGAACCTTGAGGAACCGGTCAAGGACGTTGGAAACCAGGGCAAAAGAGGGCCCATTTCCTACCGGAAATGGAGCTTGCGGCAGGGCCGCTCGGCGTCGGTCGCCTTCATGCACTCCTCCTTGGTGCCGTAGTCGCAGAACTCCTGCACCTGGGCCCGGCCGCGCGAGCGGAACTTCTCCACGATGGACTGCTCCTTGGCCGTGGTGGTGTTGAGCAGCTCCAGGATCTCCTGGCTCACCTGGCCGAGGAAAAGGTGACAAATTGAAGCTCTTTGGGCCAAAACGTGGAAAATTGAACATTCTGGGGCCGAAAATGCGACAACTTGAAGCTTCTAGGGCCAAAACGCGACGCAATGAAGCTTCTAGATGGTGCGTTGATGCTTCTAGGGTCAGTAAGATGACATGCTGAAGCTCTTTGGGCCAAAAACGCGACGTATTGAAGCTTTTTCAGCCAAAAATGAGACGTTTTGAAGCTTCTAGGGTCAAAAAGGCGACACATTAAAGCTTCTAGGGCCAAAATGATGATGTGGTGACATTCCTGGGGCCAAGAAGGCGACGCATTGAGGGTTCTTGGGCCAAGAACGCGACGCGTCGCTGCCGTTTGGGCCAAAAAGGCAACACGTTGACACTCCTTGGGTCCAAAAGGTGACCCGTTGACACCGTTTGGTCCAAGAAGGCGACGCATTGACGCCATCTGGGCCAAGAAGGCGACGCGTTGACGCTTCTTGGGCCAAAAACGCAACGTGTTGGCGCTCTTTGGGTCCAAAAGGTGACGCGTTGATGCTTCTTGGGCCAAAAAGGCGACGCGTTGACGCCGTTTGGGCCAAGAAGGCGCTGCGTCGACGCTCTGTGGACCCAAAAGGTGACGCGTTGACGCCGTTTGGTCCAAGAAGGTGACGCGTTGACGCTTCTTGGTCCAAGAGGGCGACGCGTTGGTGCTTCTTGGACCCAAAAGGCGACGCGTTGATGCCGTTTGGTCCAAAAAGGCGACGCGTCGACCCTCTTTGGCCCCAAAAGGCGCCGCGTTGATGCCATTTGGGCCAAGAAGGTGACGCGTTGACGCTCTTTGGCCCCAAAACGCGCCGCGTTGGCGCCGTTTGGCCCCAAAACGCGCCATCCGAGCGCCCCCCGCGTCACCTTCTTGCTCTGCTGCTCCTTGGTGGACTGCTGGCTCAGGAGGCTCTCGATCTCGCGGTCCACGTCGGAGGCGGCCGGCTGCTTGCGCCACCTCTTGGGGGCGTCGCGGGCGCCGTCGGCGCCGTCGCGGGCCGCCCCGCGGCGCTTGTGGCGCTCGGCGGCGCCCGTCATGGCCGCCAGCTTGGCGTGGTCGGCGTAGGTGACGAGCGTGGGCGCCGCGGCCACCAGGAGCCCCCGGCGCACCTCGATGAGCTCCTGCGCCGCGAACTTCTGCAGGAGGCTCTCCACGCCGCGGCGCGGCGCCGGCGCCTCCGCCTGCGGAACGGGGACGTTTGGGGAGATTTGGGGACATTTAGGGACATTTAGGGACATTTGGGGGACAATTTGGGGTCATTTAGGGGACATTTGGGGACATTTTCCATGAACTTCTGCAGGAGGCTCTCCACGCCGCGGCGCGGCGCCGGCGCCTCCGCCTGCGGAACAGGGACATTTGGGGACGTTTAGGGACATTTGGGGACAATTTGGGGACATTTAGGGACAATTTGGGGTCATTTAGGGGACGTTTGGGGACATTTTCCATGAACTTCTGCAGGAGGCTCTCCACACCGCGGCGCAGCGCCGGCGCCTCCGCCTGCCAAAACGGGGACGTTTGGGGACATTTAGGGACGTTTAGGGACAATTTGGGGACATTTGGGGACAATTTGGGGGACATTTAGGGACATTTAGGGGACATTTGGGGACATTTGGGGACATTTTCCATGAACTTCTGCAGGAGGCTCTCCACGCCGCGGCGCGGCGCCGGCGCCTCCGCCTGCGGAACGGGGACGTTTGGGGACGTTTGGGGACGTTTAGGGACATTTGGGGTCATTTAGGGACATTTAGGGACATTTAGGGGACATTTAGGGACGTTTGGGGACATTTTGGGGACAATTTGGGGTCATTTAGGGGACATTTGGGGACATTTTCCATGAACTTCTGCAGGAGGCTCTCCACGCCGCGGCGCCGGCGCCTCCGCCTGCGGAACGGGGACGTTTGGGGACATTTGGGGACATTTAGGGACGTTTGGGGACATTTTGGGGACAATTTGGGGTCATTTAGGGGACATTTGGGGACATTTTCCATGAACTTCTGCAGGAGGCTCTCCACGCCGCGGCGCGGCGCCGGCGCCTCCGCCTGCGGAACGGGGACGTTTGGGGACGTTTGGGGACGTTTAGGGACGTTTGGGGACATTGGGGGACGTTTGGGGACAATTTGGGGGACGTTGGGGGACATCTGGGGACGTTTGGGGGACATTTGGGGACATTGGGGGACGTTTGGGGACGTTTAGGGACGTTTGGGGACATCTGGGGACGACTGGGGACATTTGGGAATATTTTGGGACATTTGGGGGACATTTGGGGACATTTGGGGACAATTTGGGGACGTTTTTGGGGACATTTGGGGACATTTTTGGGGACATTTGGGGGACATTTTGGGGGACATTTAGGGACATTGGGGGACATTTGGGGACATTTGGGGACATTTTGGAGGACATTTTGGAGGACAATTAGGGGCCATTTGGGGATATTTAGGGACATTTTGGGACTTTTGGGGACATTTTGGGGATATTTTGGGGACATTCTGTGACATTTTGGGGACATTTTGGCACATTTTGGGGCCATTTAGGGACATTTTGGGGACATTTGGGGACAGGCGCTCACGGTGGCGATGGCGGCGCAGATGGCGGCCGCGTCGGTGGGCAGCGGCAGCGCCACGTCCGCCAGGTGCCATTTGGGGACATTTGGGGACATTCTGGGACATTTTGGGGATATTTTGGCACATTTTGGGGACATTTTGGGGACATTTGGGGACAGGCGCTCACGGTGGCGATGGCGGCGCAGATGGCGGCCGCGTCGGTGGGCAGCGGCAGCGCCACGTCCGCCAGGTGCCATTTGGGGACATTCTGGGACATTTTGGGGATATTTTGGCACATTTTGGCACATTTTGGGACATTTGGGGACATTTTGGGGCCAGGCGCTCACGGTGGCGATGGCGGCGCAGATGGCGGCCGCGTCGGTGGGCAGCGGCAGCGCCACGTCCGCCAGGTGCCATTTGGGGACATTTGGGGACATTCTGGGACATTTTGGGGACATTTTGGCACATTTTGGGACATTTTGGGGACATTTGGGGCCAGGCGCTCACGGTGGCGATGGCGGCGCAGATGGCGGCCGCGTCGGTGGGCAGCGGCAGCGCCACGTCCGCCAGGTGCCATTTGGGGACATTTGGGGACATTCTGGGACATTTTGGGATATTTAGGGACATTTTAAGGACATTTTGGCACATTTTGGGGACATTTGGGGACATTTGGGGCCAGGCGCTCACGGTGGCGATGGCGGCGCAGATGGCGGCCGCGTCGGTGGGCAGCGGCAGCGCCACGTCCGCCAGGTGCCATTTGGGGACATTCTGGGACATTTTGGGGATATTTTGGCACATTTTGGCACATTTTGGGACATTTGGGGACATTTTGGGGCCAGGCGCTCACGGTGGCGATGGCGGCGCAGATGGCGGCCGCGTCGGTGGGCAGCGGCAGCGCCACGTCCGCCAGGTGCCATTTGGGGACATTTGGGGACATTCTGGGACATTTTGGGGACATTTTGGCACATTTTGGGACATTTTGGGGACATTTGGGGCCAGGCGCTCACGGTGGCGATGGCGGCGCAGATGGCGGCCGCGTCGGTGGGCAGCGGCAGCGCCACGTCCGCCAGGTGCCATTTGGGGACATTTGGGGACATTCTGGGACATTTTGGGATATTTAGGGACATTTTAAGGACATTTTGGCACATTTTGGGGACATTTGGGGACATTTGGGGCCAGGCGCTCACGGTGGCGATGGCGGCGCAGATGGCGGCCGCGTCGGTGGGCAGCGGCAGCGCCACGTCCGCCAGGTGCCGCAGGAGGCGCCGCTCCAGCGCCGGGTCCGGGGTCCCCGTCGCCGTCGTCACCGTTGTCACCGTTGTTGCCGCTCGGGGACGTCGCGGTGGCCGCGGTGGCCGCGGGGGGGGCGGGGCTGGCGCTGCGGGACGAGGGCGGCGGCTGCTCCGGGTGACGCGGTCTGGGGGGGGCGGGGGGGACGGGTGACTCTGGAGCCTAACGATGGGCCTGGAGCCCCTACGATGACTCTGAAGCCTAATGATGGTCCTGGACCCCATACGATGACTCTGGAGCCTAATGATGCCCTGGACCCCATAATGATGACTCTGGAGCCTAATGATGGTCCTGGAGCCCCTATGATGCCCCTGGAGCCTAATGATGCCCCTGGAGCCCGTATGATGCCCCTGGAGCCCGTATGATGACTCTGGAGCCTAACGATGGTCCTGGTCCCTAATGATGGTCCTGGTCCCTATATGATGCCCCTGAAGCCCGTATGATGACTCTGGAGCCTAATGATGCCCCTGGACCCTCTATGATGCCCCTGGGGCCTAATGATGGTCCTGGACCCCATACGATGACTCTGGAGCCTAAGGATGGTCCTGGACCCCATATGATGACTCTGGAGCCTAACGATGGTCCTGGACCCTCTATGATGCCCCTGGAGCCTAATGATGGTCCTGGACCCCATATGATGCCCCTGGAGCCTAATGATGGTCCTGGACCCCATATGTTGCCTCTGGAGCCTAATGATGACCCTAGACCCTCTATGATGGCCCTGGTCCCTAATGATGGTCCTGGACCCTATATGATGCCCCTGGAGCCTAATGATGGGCCTGGACCCCATACGATGACTCTGGAGCCTAACGATGGTCCTGGACCCTCTATGATGCCCCTGGAGCCTAAGGATGGTCCTGGACCCCACATGATGACTCTGGAGCCTAACGATGGGCCTGGACCCCACATGATGACTCTGGAGCCTAATGATGGTCCTAGAGCCCATATGATGCCCGTGGAGCCTAATGATGGGCCTGGACCCCATATGATGACTCTGGAGCCTAACGATGGGCCTGGAGCCCCTACGATGACACTGGAGCCTAACGATGGGCCTGGAGCCCCTACGATGACTCTGGAGCCTAATGATGGGCCTGGAGCCCCTATGATGACTCTGGAGCCTAATGATGCCCCTAGACCCTCTATTATGCCCCTGGAGCCTAAGGATGCCCCTTAAGGCCTGTCCTGGTGTCCCCTGTTCCCTTATGACGTCCCCAGCCCCCCATGTTGCCCCTGGTCCCTAATGACGTCCCCGTCCCCCCATGTTACCCCTGGTCCCTAATGACGTCCCCACCCTGGTCCCTAATGACGTCCCCAGTCCCTCATGTTACCCCTGGTCCCTAACGACGTCCCCGGCCCCTCACAACATCCCCGGCCCCTCACGTTACCCCTGGTCCCTAACGACGGCCCCGGCCCCTCCCGGCGCCCCCCGCGCCGCACCGAGCGGGTCCTGCTTCCGCCGCCGCTGCAGCCGCTCGCGCAGCGAGTCCAGCTGCTTCTTGTGGGCCTGGATCGAGCTCCACGTGTCCGACATGGCGCCTCCGGTACCGGCACCGGGCCCGCCGCTCCGGGCCGGAAGCGC
>NW_028290203.1:0-14681 GCF_059628265.1 Tinamus guttatus | reverse complement strand
ATTATTTATGGCGACAAGCATTAGCTTTAGGAGTGCTCTGCGCTATGCTGCAGGGGCAATCCACTAGCTGCATCAGAAAATTGGTTGAAATCCTGGAACGCAGAGCAACTGAATCTCTTCCTCCAAGCAGACAAGACAAGAACTCCCCCTCTCCCCCTGCCTCCAACGGAACAAACAATCCCTTTGCGCCTCTAAGAGAAAAGTTGAGGAGATCAGAAAACTAAACAATGCGGATTGGGATTCAGGCCGCCCAACCCGCATGATACATATTTTTCAATGGTCCAAAACCAAAGAACCCTATATATCAATTCCTGTTGGTCCAAAAAAACTTAGTCTAGAATTTTTGATTGATACTGGAGCACAGATTAGTGTTCTAAACAAGTTGCAAGCAGAATCGTTAGGAATTAAACCTTCTCAAAAATTTATTGTGATTAATGGAATTACAGGTGCTAAAGAAAAATGCCCTCTTGCTAGGACGCAATTATGGTGGCCTGGGGAAAAGAGGATGACAGCTGTGGATGTGGTACTAAGTTCACACCCAGGGAACATTCTAAGATATGATGTGCTTAGAGGAAAGCGATGGTATCTGCCTAATGGTAGTGTCTGGAATTTTGGAGGAAAGGAGCGGGAAAGCATAACGGTAGGAGTGCTCGAAGTAACCCCCATCTCATGTGACCAATGTTCCCCAGTACCCTTTGCCTGCAGCTGCAAAGAAGGGAATAACTGAAGTAATTGTGGACTTAGAAAAGCAAGGCATAATTGGCCGAACACACTCTCCATATAACTCCTCGGTGAGGCCTGTCAAGAAGCTGGATGGCAAGTGGAGAATGACAATTGATTACCGAAAACTTAATCATAACACTGGTCCACTAACGGCAGCAGTCCCTAGTATAGCTGAGATTGTCATGGTTATACGATCAGCTGCACATCCCTGGATAGTCATCCTAGATATCAAATATATGTTCTTTATGGTACCCCTAGATGATAAAGATAAGCCACAGTTTGCATTTACATGGGATGGTGTACAATACACCTTTAATCGATTGCCACAGGGATATAAACACTCGCCCACTATTGCACATAATGCGCTCGCAAAACTTCTAGCCACGGTAAAGAAACCCCCTGAAATATGCATTTATCAATATATAGATGATATACTAATAGGTGGGAACAACAAAGAGCGTGTACGAGAAACTGCTCAAACTGTTTGGCAACTATTAACAAACCATGACATGGAGGTACCACCATCCAAATGTCAAGGTCCAGCACAAGAAGTTAAATTCCTGGGGGCTTTGTGGGTATCAGGAGCTGTAGCTGTGCCCGATGATACATTAACGGAGATTGAAAAGGGACGCCTACCCCAAAACAAGAAGGAACTTCAACAACTAATGGGAACACTAGGATATTGGAGGAAACATGTTCCTGAGTTCTCTGTAATTGCCCATCCTCTGTATGATGTGCTGAGAAAGAACAAACCGTGGCATTGGACTCTGATCCATGCAGAAGCCATTAGAACCCTAAAGGATGAATTAGTTATCAATCAGAGGCTAGGCCCCCTAAATCCAGTGGACCCTTTTCGGGTTGAATGGGGTTTCTTTGAACATGCCTCCTATTGCGGAATCTTTCAGAAAGGAGCTTCGGGTCCTTCACCACCCCTGCTTTTCTCGTCTCCCTCCTTTAAAGAGACAGAGCAGCTTTATTCTGAGTGGGAAAAGGGACTCCTCTCCTTAGTTCGAGCAGTGAAAGAGGCATAAAAACTATGAACCTCACAGGATATCATTGTTCAGGGGCCTTTTCCATTGTTAAGCCCTATCCTTAAAGGCAACCCCCCCCTCCTGAGGGTGTAGCACAGAAGGGAACGATCCACAAATGGTATGCTTATCTAGAAGGAATAAGCCACTTGCTAGCACTAAAAGAAGGACCAACTAAGACCTCCAAATTACAACAGCCAGTAAGCTCAGACATTACAACCTTATGTTTTCCTTATAAGCCTTCACCTATTAAGGAAGCTCCAGAATTCACTATATCCTCTAAAAAGGATGGAGTATGGTTTACTGATGCCTCTGCCCGAAGAACAAGCACGGGGTGGAATTATAAGGTAGCAGCCCTGGAAATAAGCTCATGATGGTCAGTAACTGAGGAGGGTGATGGTAGCGTCCAGGTCGGGGAACTCCGAGCCCTGCTGTTAGCTGTGGAAAATGGAGCTGAGGTAATTTATACTGATTCCTATGCCACATTTAAGGGAGCAACAGAATGGATATGTCAATGGGAAGCAAATAATTGGGAGGTAAATCGTGTACCAGTGTGGAGGACAAGTGACTGGCAGAGACTTTTGGAAGTAAGCAGACACCAACCTTTAGAGATAGAATGGGTAAAGGCACATGCAAAAACTAGTGCACCAGCAACAAAGTGGAATGAGGAAGTCGATAGGTTAGGACAAGTGCAAATAGTAGCTGCTGAAGGAGATGAGTGGCAAAGGCTAATCGAATGGTTGCATGTAAAAAGGGGACATTCAGGGAAAAATGACCTATATCACGACTGTGTGGCACGGGGATGGCCTGTGTCAGTAGCATTAGTTAGTGAAATCATATCAGCTTGCCCTCAATGCCAACTCCCACTGAAAATGAATCATCCTAATCAAGCTCCCCCTCAGCACATTCAAAGAAACAAAGTCTTATGGAGCACCTGGCAAATTGATTATGTAGGACCATTAAGACCCGCTTTGAAAATATATCCTGGTAGGCGTGGAAGTAGTATCCAGACTAACCATGGCTATGGCAGTAAGCGCAACCACTGGTGAGAATACTGTGAAAACCCTGCAGGACTGGTTTAGTAGCCTCCCAGCACCAGAGTGCATACAAAGACCTTTCACACCTTAAAATTAGAAGTACAGTGTGTATAGTTGGAATATTACTTTGTTTACAAATTAGGCTACATATAATCATATTTCATAGTTTTATTCAAGCAAAATGCATTAAAGGGAAAGGCAACTTACAAAGTTTGAGAAAAACAACAAAAAAAAAACTTGCAAATTATCTTTTAGGTTTAAAAAAAGTAAAACCCAAACTAACAAAAGCAAAACTAAGCACAAAAGACATGAAAAATATGAAAGTGTCTATTTCAAACTACTCCCTCTATAACAGGGCATGGGTCATTTCCCGTGACATCTCTATCTCATTACATACATGAATATTTGCTCGAATGTTATGGATATTGCATTTTTACAGGACAACTGCTTAGAATTCTGTTTTTTATTTTGCACCTGTGCAACGGAAAAAGTCACAGTACATTGAGACATTTTTTTAAAAAAAGTTATGAACTTCTGATATGCTAAAGCATTTGGCAACACTTTTACAGCATCCGATTTTATAGACTTAAAACTTCATACAGTACTCCTGTGATTTTTTTTTTGTACACCTAAGAGGAAAAAGAACTCACACAAAGTAATATGAACTGCTAAGCTTGACTTCATGATCATGTAATTCCAGTTTATAATACTGGCATTAAAAACCTTAATTATATTGACAAATCATTACCTGTACATTTAATGAGAGCAACCAACATGATTTGAAAACACAACCTTCAGGTTTTATGTCATGTATTTGTGAAGGTGTGCTGTTCTGCAGTGAAATGAAAAAGACATGTAAATATACAAACAAAATTACAAGTTCACTATTTCCTGTGTCACAAACTGTTTTAGCCTTTCAAGGTACTGTCCATAGAGTTCCACATCATTATAGCCTGCTCCTTCTACCCACAGTGGTTCTACAGGTCTCTGGCAATGCTCAAATAATGCTAGGCCATGTGAAAAGTCAATTATTTCATCTTCAGTCCCATGGATTATTAACACAGGAGATGTTATTTTAGAGATTTTGTCGATGCTATAAGAAAAAGATTATATTGATGAACACAGTCAGCTTTATTAAACCTTCTCAAAGGATCAGAGACCCTTAATTTCACTTTTTAAATTCTGCATTGTGTTTTTAACCATTTAATTTTGAAGTTGTTTAAATCATTAGAAATTTAGACACTCTTATCAACACTCTGAAAACCATTTCAATAGCATATGTAAAACTACACAGAAAAGAAAAACACTGGTGGAAACTATTAGGATGGCATAACAAAGCAATCAATCTGAAAATTGTACTCACTACCATGTTCACTTTAAAAATCAAAGTCATTAGACTGTTGAAAATATGGCTTCAGAGTTTTTCCTCAGCAGGAAAAAGTGCTTGTGAGAATTGGAAGAATTTTGACTCCTAACCTTTGATTCTCTATGGGAAAAACTGTTTGAAGTTACATACTTAAAATGCAAGCAATTCTCCTAGGTAAGTGTAACAGTTTGCAATGGTCAACTAGTGGCATAGTTTCAAAGTTATACATGAAAGGAATCCATTTCCTACAATTAAAGTCTTATTACTCACAACCGTGAGAAACTGTGAGAAACTGTGGGAAGCTGTGGGAACAATGAAAGTTAGGAGTGAGAAACTGTGAAAGTTAGGAATAACAGATTAGCAGATAGAGAAACCTAAAACACAGGCTGGACGCACCGATCTCTGGTTGGTTACCTGTTGTCCGTTAGCAGGATTGGACCCAGATAGCAATAGAGTCAAGGAATTGGCTGGAGGCAGGGGGAGGGAGCGCGTGGACAGCGCGTGGACAGTGTATGCTCACATACTCGGAGAATATATAAGTTTGGTCTGATGCTCAATAAAACGGCTTCTGGTCCTAAACCTTAAGCCCCTGCTCCTTTCGATGACTACCACAAATGGCGCTCGATCAGGGACCGAGATAGGCGAATGGGGAAGATCGTGAGGTGGAGGAAACTCGACAGGACGGACGAAGGACAACATCTATGCGGACACAAGTGATAAACGGTAATGAAGCTCTGAACCATGGGGGAGTGCGAGCCTCGGAAGCTCCGGCACTCGGGAGTACGAGCCTCGGAAGCTCCAGCACTGGGAATTGCGGGCCTTGGGAGCTCTGGCGCAGTGAGAGTGCGAGCCTCGGAAGCTCTGGCACTGGAACGTGGGAGCCTAGCTGTCGAGGATGATGGGGGGATCCATGACAAAGGAGCAGGAAAAGTTGCTGCAGACTATGCAGCATGTTTTAGATAGGTCCGGGAGAGTTCAGGATATCCAAACCGGGGATTTGATTTGTCTTTTAAAATGGGGATTAGATAATTGTGATGCTTTAAGTGAGACAACAATATGCGATCCCGGGGCTTGGGACGAGTTCAGTGCTGTTTTGTGGGACTGGGCTACCCGAGGGGACTTCGCGGCATCATCACTGTTGCGCTCGTGGCGTATTGTATGTGAAGCATTGCGAGAATATGCGGTTACATCAGAAACAGGGATAGAAGGGAGCGCGGCCCCCACCTCCCCCACCCCCTCCAAGCGATTCAAGACCTCCGCTTTTGCCATCTTTGCCACCTTTGCCACCTTTGCAGAGGACCGCTATCCACCAATGTATACTTATCCGCCCCCCCCCAGCCTCGGGTCTTCACACACAGCCTCCCCTCCCCCCGGACGGGGGATTGCAGGAGGTTGTGGCGCCACCACCCGTAGAGCCGGGTGGGGATCGTAAAAGGGAAAGAATCGAGAATCCGTGGGCAACGGTTAGGCGTGAGGCGTTGCAGGACGGTGATTTCGATATAGGAGAGGCAGCAGGGCAGGAAATGGAAGATAACTCGGGCGATCCGTTGCAGATGCTTGCCGGTGCTTATGCGTCTCTTGCCGCGACTCGGTCGGCGCGTTCCGGGACTTGCTATGCGTGCGGGCAGATGGGTCACTTTAAGCGAGACTGTCCGCGGCGCCGTAAACCGCCTGCGGCATCGGGACCCTGCCCTCGCTGTGAAAAGGGAAGGCATTACACGCATCTATGCTGCTCTTTAACTCATCGAGATGGGTGAATTTTGCCTAAGCGGGGAAACGGGAAGTGCAGCGCGGGGGGTGCTCGGTTGAGGACACTGCATTTTACCTGGGGGCCACTGACGCGCAGCTGACTCCCGCCCTCACGTGGCTCACAGACAAGCCAGTGTGGGTGGATCAGTGGCCCCTCCCTGCGGAGAAGCTGCACTACCTTCGCGAACTTGTCGCAGACCAACTACATCAAGGGCACCTTCGGCCATCCACCAGCCCGTGGAACACGCCTGTGCTTGTCATTAAAAAGAAAAGCGGGAAATGGCGATTACTACAAGATCTATGTAAAATTAATGAAGACCTCTAATAACCTGTGGGCGAGGGTATGCTTGTATTCATGTTGCAGGACAAAACCGTTGGGTACCAGTGCGATGGATAAAGCCGGCATTATCAACACCGATGGCTGCGGAGAGAGGAGAAGATCCCGAGGAAGAGTTCCAACAATCTTTGGAGGACTAATCCTCTATGGACTTGCTGCAACCAAAGCGATCACTGCAATGCCAGCACCACCACTTCAACCTCGAGAGAATGTGTGGGTAACCTTGGTGCACCTGGGGAACCGGACTCAAACGAATTTTTGTAATGGGATGTATAGTGCTAACTGTAATCATAATCCCTTGTATGTATTTGCCATGTCTCATACAATTGATACGTGCCTTAGTGGAAAGAACGATAACAACTGTTCTAAAGAAGAATGCGAATTTAGTCACCACCGTTGAAGAAAAGAAGAAGAACTTGCTGAACTGTTGGGAGGTTTTACAGCATTGCCAAAGCCAACTCCTTGGCTATTGCGCTTTGGGTCCTTAACTATGCCTGGTGCTAGAAAACAAAAAAGGGGGCGATGTGGGAAACTGAGAAACCATGAGAAACTGTGGGAAGCTGTGGGAACGGTGAAAGTTAGGAGTGAGAAACTGTGAAAGTTAGGAATAACAGATTAGCAGACAGAGAAAGCTAAAACACAGGCTGGACGCACCGATCTCTGGTTGTTTACCTGTTGTCCGTTAGCAGGATTGGACCCAGATAGCAATAGAGTCAAGGAATTGGCTGGAGGCAGGGGGAGGGAGCGCGTGGACAGCGCGTGGACAGTGTATGCTCACATACTCGGAGAATATATAAGTTTGGTCTGATGCAAGAAGTCTTGCGTTAAATTTCTGTACAGGGACCTACATCTCTTAAGACTCAATACCTGAGGAAATGAGAGTGTAAAAACTTGCATTTTTTTATTATGGTTTCTCAGTTTCCCACATCGCCCCCTTTTTTGTTTTCTAGCACCAGGCATAGTTAAGGACCCAAAGCGCAATAGCCAAGGAGTTGGCTTTGGCAATGCTGTAAAACCTCCCAACAGTTCAGCAAGTTCTTCTTCTTTTCTTCAACGGTGGTGACTAAATTCGCATTCTTCTTTAGAACAGTTGTTATCGTTCTTTCCACTAAGGCACGTATCAATTGTATGAGACATGGCAAATACATACAAGGGATTATGATTACAGTTAGCACTATACATCCCATTACAAAAATTCGTTTGAGTCCGGTTCCCCAGGTGCACCAAGGTTACCCACACATTCTCTCGAGGTTGAAGTGGTGGTGCTGGCATTGCAGTGATCGCTTTGGTTGCAGCAAGTCCATAGAGGATTAGTCCTCCAAAGATTGTTGGAACTCTTCCTCGGGATCTTCTCCTCTCTCCGCAGCCATCGGTGTTGATAATGCCGGCTTTATCCATCGCACTGGTACCCAACGGTTTTGTCCTGCAACATGAATACAAGCATACCCTCGCCCACAGGTTATTAGAGGTCTTCATTAATTTTACATAGATCTTGTAGTAATCGCCATTTCCCGCTTTTCTTTTTAATGACAAGCACAGGCGTGTTCCACGGGCTGGTGGATGGCCGAAGGTGCCCTTGATGTAGTTGGTCTGCGACAAGTTCGCGAAGGTAGTGCAGCTTCTCCGCAGGGAGGGGCCACTGATCCACCCACACTGGCTTGTCTGTGAGCCACGTGAGGGCGGGAGTCAGCTGCGCGTCAGTGGCCCCCAGGTAAAATGCAGTGTCCTCAACCGAGCACCCCCCGCGCTGCACTTCCCGTTTCCCCGCTTAGGCAAAATTCACCCATCTCGATGAGTTAAAGAGCAGCATAGATGCGTGTAATGCCTTCCCTTTTCACAGCGAGGGCAGGGTCCCGATGCCGCAGGCGGTTTACGGCGCCGCGGACAGTCTCGCTTAAAGTGACCCATCTGCCCGCACGCATAGCAAGTCCCGGAACGCGCCGACCGAGTCGCGGCAAGAGACGCATAAGCACCGGCAAGCATCTGCAACGGATCGCCCGAGTTATCTTCCATTTCCTGCCCTGCTGCCTCTCCTATATCGAAATCACCGTCCTGCAACGCCTCACGCCTAACCGTTGCCCACGGATTCTCGATTCTTTCCCTTTTACGATCCCCACCCGGCTCTACGGGTGGTGGCGCCACAACCTCCTGCAATCCCCCGTCCGGGGGGAGGGGAGGCTGTGTGTGAAGACCCGAGGCTGGGGGGGGGCGGATAAGTATACATTGGTGGATAGCGGTCCTCTGCAAAGGTGGCAAAGGTGGCAAAGATGGCAAAAGCGGAGGTCTTGAATCGCTTGGAGGGGGTGGGGGAGGTGGGGGCCGCGCTCCCTTCTATCCCTGTTTCTGATGTAACCGCATATTCTCGCAATGCTTCACATACAATACGCCACGAGCGCAACAGTGATGATGCCGCGAAGTCCCCTCGGGTAGCCCAGTCCCACAAAACAGCACTGAACTCGTCCCAAGCCCCGGGATCGCATATTGTTGTCTCACTTAAAGCATCACAATTATCTAATCCCCATTTTAAAAGACAAATCAAATCCCCGGTTTGGATATCCTGAACTCTCCCGGACCTATCTAAAACATGCTGCATAGTCTGCAGCAACTTTTCCTGCTCCTTTGTCATGGATCCCCCCATCATCCTCGACAGCTAGGCTCCCACGTTCCAGTGCCAGAGCTTCCGAGGCTCGCACTCTCACTGCGCCAGAGCTCCCAAGGCCCGCAATTCCCAGTGCTGGAGCTTCCGAGGCTCGTACTCCCGAGTGCCGGAGCTTCCGAGGCTCGCACTCCCCCATGGTTCAGAGCTTCATTACCGTTTATCACTTGTGTCCGCATAGATGTTGTCCTTCGTCCGTCCTGTCGAGTTTCCTCCACCTCACGATCTTCCCCATTCGCCTATCTCGGTCCCTGATCGAGCGCCATTTGTGGTAGTCATCGAAAGGAGCAGGGGCTTAAGGTTTAGGACCAGAAGCCGTTTTATTGAGCATCAGACCAAACTTATATATTCTCCGAGTATGTGAGCATACACTGTCCACGCGCTGTCCACGCGCTCCCTCCCCCTGCCTCCAGCCAATTCCTTGACTCTATTGCTATCTGGGTCCAATCCTGCTAACGGACAACAGGTAACCAACCAGAGATCGGTGCGTCCAGCCTGTGTTTTAGGTTTCTCTATCTGCTAATCTGTTATTCCTAACTTTCACAGTTTCTCACTCCTAACTTTCATTGTTCCCACAGCTTCCCACAGTTTCTCACAGTTTCTCACGGTTGTGAGTAATAAGACTTTAATTGTAGGAAATGGATTCCTTTCATGTATAACTTTGAAACTATGCCACTAGTTGACCATTGCAAACTGTTACACTTACCTAGGAGAATTGCTTGCATTTTAAGTATGTAACTTCAAACAGTTTTTCCCATAGAGAATCAAAGGTTAGGAGTCAAAATTCTTCCAATTCTCACAAGCACTTTTTCCTGCTGAGGAAAAACTCTGAAGCCATATTTTCAACAGTCTAATGACTTTGATTTTTAAAGTGAACATGGTAGTGAGTACAATTTTCAGATTGATTGCTTTGTTATGCCATCCTAATAGTTTCCACCAGTGTTTTTCTTTTCTGTGTAGTTTTACATATGCTATTGAAATGGTTTTCAGAGTGTTGATAAGAGTGTCTAAATTTCTAATGATTTAAACAACTTCAAAATTAAATGGTTAAAAACACAATGCAGAATTTAAAAAGTGAAATTAAGGGTCTCTGATCCTTTGAGAAGGTTTAATAAAGCTGACTGTGTTCATCAATATAATCTTTTTCTTATAGCATCGACAAAATCTCTAAAATAACATCTCCTGTGTTAATAATCCATGGGACTGAAGATGAAATAATTGACTTTTCACATGGCCTAGCATTATTTGAGCATTGCCAGAGACCTGTAGAACCACTGTGGGTAGAAGGAGCAGGCTATAATGATGTGGAACTCTATGGACAGTACCTTGAAAGGCTAAAACAGTTTGTGACACAGGAAATAGTGAACTTGTAATTTTGTTTGTATATTTACATGTCTTTTTCATTTCACTGCAGAACAGCACACCTTCACAAATACATGACATAAAACCTGAAGGTTGTGTTTTCAAATCATGTTGGTTGCTCTCATTAAATGTACAGGTAATGATTTGTCAATATAATTAAGGTTTTTAATGCCAGTATTATAAACTGGAATTACATGATCATGAAGTCAAGCTTAGCAGTTCATATTACTTTGTGTGAGTTCTTTTTCCTCTTAGGTGTACAAAAAAAAAATCACAGGAGTACTGTATGAAGTTTTAAGTCTATAAAATCGGATGCTGTAAAAGTGTTGCCAAATGCTTTAGCATATCAGAAGTTCATAACTTTTTTTAAAAAAATGTCTCAATGTACTGTGACTTTTTCCGTTGCACAGGTGCAAAATAAAAAACAGAATTCTAAGCAGTTGTCCTGTAAAAATGCAATATCCATAACATTCGAGCAAATATTCATGTATGTAATGAGATAGAGATGTCACGGGAAATGACCCATGCCCTGTTATAGAGGGAGTAGTTTGAAATAGACACTTTCATATTTTTCATGTCTTTTGTGCTTAGTTTTGCTTTTGTTAGTTTGGGTTTTACTTTTTTTAAACCTAAAAGATAATTTGCAAGTTTTTTTTTTGTTGTTTTTCTCAAACTTTGTAAGTTGCCTTTCCCTTTAATGCATTTTGCTTGAATAAAACTATGAAATATGATTATATGTAGCCTAATTTGTAAACAAAGTAATATTCCAACTATACACACTGTACTTCTAATTTTAAGGTGTGAAAGGTCTTTGTATGCACTCTGGTGCTGGGAGGCTACTAAACCAGTCCTGCAGGGTTTTCACAGTATTCTCACCAGTGGTTGCGCTTACTGCCATAGCCATGGTTAGTCTGGATACTACTTCCACGCCTACCAGGATATATTTTCAAAGCGGGTCTTAATGGTCCTACATAATCAATTTGCCAGGTGCTCCATAAGACTTTGTTTCTTTGAATGTGCTGAGGGGGAGCTTGATTAGGATGATTCATTTTCAGTGGGAGTTGGCATTGAGGGCAAGCTGATATGATTTCACTAACTAATGCTACTGACACAGGCCATCCCCGTGCCACACAGTCGTGATATAGGTCATTTTTCCCTGAATGTCCCCTTTTTACATGCAACCATTCGATTAGCCTTTGCCACTCATCTCCTTCAGCAGCTACTATTTGCACTTGTCCTAACCTATCGACTTCCTCATTCCACTTTGTTGCTGGTGCACTAGTTTTTGCATGTGCCTTTACCCATTCTATCTCTAAAGGTTGGTGTCTGCTTACTTCCAAAAGTCTCTGCCAGTCACTTGTCCTCCACACTGGTACACGATTTACCTCCCAATTATTTGCTTCCCATTGACATATCCATTCTGTTGCTCCCTTAAATGTGGCATAGGAATCAGTATAAATTACCTCAGCTCCATTTTCCACAGCTAACAGCAGGGCTCGGAGTTCCCCGACCTGGACGCTACCATCACCCTCCTCAGTTACTGACCATCATGAGCTTATTTCCAGGGCTGCTACCTTATAATTCCACCCCGTGCTTGTTCTTCGGGCAGAGGCATCAGTAAACCATACTCCATCCTTTTTAGAGGATATAGTGAATTCTGGAGCTTCCTTAATAGGTGAAGGCTTATAAGGAAAACATAAGGTTGTAATGTCTGAGCTTACTGGCTGTTGTAATTTGGAGGTCTTAGTTGGTCCTTCTTTTAGTGCTAGCAAGTGGCTTATTCCTTCTAGATAAGCATACCATTTGTGGATCGTTCCCTTCTGTGCTACACCCTCAGGAGGGGGGGGTTGCCTTTAAGGATAGGGCTTAACAATGGAAAAGGCCCCTGAACAATGATATCCTGTGAGGTTCATAGTTTTTATGCCTCTTTCACTGCTCGAACTAAGGAGAGGAGTCCCTTTTCCCACTCAGAATAAAGCTGCTCTGTCTCTTTAAAGGAGGGAGACGAGAAAAGCAGGGGTGGTGAAGGACCCGAAGCTCCTTTCTGAAAGATTCCGCAATAGGAGGCATGTTCAAAGAAACCCCATTCAACCCGAAAAGGGTCCACTGGATTTAGGGGGCCTAGCCTCTGATTGATAACTAATTCATCCTTTAGGGTTCTAATGGCTTCTGCATGGATCAGAGTCCAATGCCACGGTTTGTTCTTTCTCAGCACATCATACAGAGGATGGGCAATTACAGAGAACTCAGGAACATGTTTCCTCCAATATCCTAGTGTTCCCATTAGTTGTTGAAGTTCCTTCTTGTTTTGGGGTAGGCGTCCCTTTTCAATCTCCGTTAATGTATCATCGGGCACAGCTACAGCTCCTGATACCCACAAAGCCCCCAGGAATTTAACTTCTTGTGCTGGACCTTGACATTTGGATGGTGGTACCTCCATGTCATGGTTTGTTAATAGTTGCCAAACAGTTTGAGCAGTTTCTCGTACACGCTCTTTGTTGTTCCCACCTATTAGTATATCATCTATATATTGATAAATGCATATTTCAGGGGGTTTCTTTACCGTGGCTAGAAGTTTTGCGAGCGCATTATGTGCAATAGTGGGCGAGTGTTTATATCCCTGTGGCAATCGATTAAAGGTGTATTGTACACCATCCCATGTAAATGCAAACTGTGGCTTATCTTTATCATCTAGGGGTACCATAAAGAACATATATTTGATATCTAGGATGACTATCCAGGGATGTGCAGCTGATCGTATAACCATGACAATCTCAGCTATACTAGGGACTGCTGCCGTTAGTGGACCAGTGTTATGATTAAGTTTTCGGTAATCAATTGTCATTCTCCACTTGCCATCCAGCTTCTTGACAGGCCTCACCGAGGAGTTATATGGAGAGTGTGTTCGGCCAATTATGCCTTGCTTTTCTAAGTCCACAATTACTTCAGTTATTCCCTTCTTTGCAGCTGCAGGCAAAGGGTACTGGGGAACATTGGTCACATGAGATGGGGGTTACTTCGAGCACTCCTACCGTTATGCTTTCCCGCTCCTTTCCTCCAAAATTCCAGACACTACCATTAGGCAGATACCATCGCTTTCCTCTAAGCACATCATATCTTAGAATGTTCCCTGGGTGTGAACTTAGTACCACATCCACAGCTGTCATCCTCTTTTCCCCAGGCCACCATAATTGCGTCCTAGCAAGAGGGCATTTTTCTTTAGCACCTGTAATTCCATTAATCACAATAAATTTTTGAGAAGGTTTAATTCCTAACGATTCTGCTTGCAACTTGTTTAGAACACTAATCTGTGCTCCAGTATCAATCAAAAATTCTAGACTAAGTTTTTTTGGACCAACAGGAATTGATATATAGGGTTCTTTGGTTTTGGACCATTGAAAAATATGTATCATGCGGGTTGGGCGGCCTGAATCCCAATCCGCATTGTTTAGTTTTCTGATCTCCTCAACTTTTCTCTTAGAGGCGCAAAGGGATTGTTTGTTCCGTTGGAGGCAGGGGGAGAGGGGGAGTTCTTGTCTTGTCTGCTTGGAGGAAGAGATTCAGTTGCTCTGCGTTCCAGGATTTCAACCAATTTTCTGATGCAGCTAGTGGATTGCCCCTGCAGCATAGCGCAGAGCACTCCTAAAGCTAATGCTTGTCGCCATAAATAATTGCGCAGAGGGTTGTTAATTTGATTTACTGTTGCTGGCAGACCCTGAAAGGGTTCCAGTTCATGTTTTGGGTATGGTCGACACTCCAATTTTCTTGTGTGAAATACCTTCCTACCTCTCTCTAATTGTTCTGACAGAGGCTCAAGGTCCGACCATGCCATCTCTCGTCCATAACTCACCATGTCATGTAACAGCTCTGCCCAAGTAGGGATGTGTGCAGGGAGGGCATGAAGGTTCTCATCATTATGCTGTTGGGCCCGAATGACCCTTTCCTTTAAATTTTGCATATATATCTTTGCTGTGTCAGGCAGACCCTTAATAAGGGGCCTTAGGTGGACTGGGTCTACCGGAGCCATTAACGGAACATCAAAACGTCCTCAGTCACACATTGCCTGAATACAAGCAGCTTTCTGCATTGCCTCTGATAAGCCAGACAATCCCCTAACTTTGATTATTAGTGGCTCGCCTCTTTCTCTGGGGTCTATTCCCCCTGCCCAGTAAGCAACTCGAGCAGTAATAGATCGATTATCATCTGGGAAACCCTCGTCTAGAAACACTCCTGGTCCCCAGAAGCCTAAAGATTCTTCTCTGTCTAACAATATTCTGTCGCCACCTGAAAGAGAAACTCTCCACAAATATTCTGTTTTGGTTTCCCCAGGCTTTCTTGAAAATTTAGACTGCAGTTCTCCTAATTCTGAACCCGAATAAGGAGTAGTGCCAACTGTGGTGCGGGGATTCCGACCTCGGGGTCC
>NW_028290202.1:0-14469 GCF_059628265.1 Tinamus guttatus | reverse complement strand
CGTGCACTGTGCAAATTCCCTCTGCAAATGCACTTTGCATTGTGCAAATGCCCTGTGCACCATGCAAATGCACCATCATCAGTGCAAATGCCCCGTGCATCGTGCAAATGCCCCATGCATGGTGCAAATGCACCCTCTTTAGTGCAAATCCTCCATGAACTGTGCAGATTCCCTGTGCAAATGCACTTTACATTGTGCAAATGTGCCACTGTCAGTACAAATGCACTGTGACCTGTGCAAATGCACTTTGCATTGTGCAAATGCCCTGTGCACCATGCAAATGCACCATCATTAGTGCAAATGCCCCATGCATCGTGCAAATGTCCCATGCATAGTGCAAATGCACCGTCTTTAGTGCAAATTCTCCGTGCACTGTGCAAATTCCCTGTGCAAATGTACTTTGCATTGTGCAAATGCACCACCATCAGTGCAAATGCACCGTGGCCTGTGCAAATGCCCTGTGCACCATGCAAATGCACCATCACTAGTGCAAATGCCCCGTGCATCGTGCAAATGCCCCATGCGTTGTGCAAATGCACCATCTTTAATGCAAATCTTCTGTGCACTGTGCAGATTCCCTGTGCAAATGTCCTTTGCATTGTGCAAATGCATCACCGTCAGTGCAAATGCACTGTGGTCTTTTCAAATTCCCCGTGCAAATGCCCTGTGCACCATGCAAATGCACCATCATTAGTGCAAATGCCCCGTGCATCGTGCAAATGCCCCGCGCATTGTGCAAATGCCCCATGCGTTGTGCAAATGTACCGTCTTTAGTGCAAATTCTCCGTGCACTGTGGAAATTCCCTGTGCAAATGCACTTTGCATTGTGCAAATGCCCTGTGCACCATGCAAATGCACCATCATCAGTGCAAATGCCCCATGCATCGTGCAAATGCCCCATGCGTTGTGCAAATGTACCGTCTTTAGTGCAAATTCTCCGTGCACTGTGGAAATTCCCTGTGCAAATGCACTTTGCATTGTGCAAATGCCCTGTGCACCATGCAAATGCACCATCATTAGTGCAAATGCCCCGTGCATCGTGCAAATGCCCCATGCATGGTGCAAATGCACCGTCTTTAGTGCAAATCCTCCGTGCACTGTGGAAATTCCCTGTGCAAATGCACTTTGCATTGTGCAAATGTCCTGTTATCCGTGCAAATGCCTCGTGCCCTTCCCACCTGCATGTGCCCTTGCACCCGTGGGTGCCTCCCTCCTTGCACACGCGTGTGCATGTCCCCTCCCCTTGCACGCGCACATGTCCCTTGTGCACACGCATGTCCCCATGCACAAACCTGTCCTCTTGCACACGTGTCCCCATGCATGCATGACTCCATGTGCATATGTCCCCTTGCACACTCATGTCCCCATGCACACGCGTGTCGCATGTCCCCATGCATGTGTGTCCCCGTGCATGCGCATCCCCTTGCACAACTGTGTCCCCATGGCCATGTATGTCCCCATGCACATGTCCCCTGTCCCCATGCACATGGGTCCCCTTGTCCCCATGCATGCACCAACATGTCCCCTGTCCCCATGCACGTCCCGTGTCCCCCATGTACATGTGTCCCTTGTCCCCATACGTGTCTCCTGTCCCCATGCACATATGTCCCCATGCAAATGTGTCCCCTCTCCCCATGCACCCAAGTGTCCCTTGTCCCCACGCATGTCCCCCGTGCACCCAGGTGTCCCCTCTCCCATTGCACCTGGGTGTCCCCTGTCCCCATGCATCTCCCCTGTCCCCATGCACATGTTTGTCCCCATGCACGTGTCCCCTGTCCCCATGCACTCAGGTGTCCCCTGTCCCCATGCAAATGGGTGTCCCCTGTCCCCATGCACCAGGATGTCCCCATGCATCTCCCCTGTCCCCATGCAAATGTTTGTCCCCATGTACGTATGTCCCCATGCACCGGAGTGTCCCCTGTCCCCATGCATCTCCCCTGTCCCCATGCACCAGAGTGTCCCCATGCACCGGAGTGTCCCCATGCACCGGTGTGTCCCCATGCACATGTGTCCCCTATCCCCATGCACATATGTCCCCATTCACCAGGATGTCCCCATGCACCAGAGTGTCCCCATGCAAACGTGTCCCCTGTCCCCATGCAAATGTTTGTCCCCATGCACATGTGTCCCCATGCACCAGGATGTCCCCATGCAAATGTGTCCCCTGTCCCCATGCACCAGAGTGTCCCATGCAAACGTGTCCCCTGTCCCCATGCAAACGTGTCCCCTGTCCCCATGCACATGTTTGTCCCCATGCACCAGAGTGTCCCCATGCACCGGAATGTCCCCATGCAAATGTGTCCCCTGTCCCCATGCACATGTGTCCCCATGCACCAGGATGTCCCGTGTCCCCTGTCCCCATGCAAATGTTTGTCCCCATGCACCAGAGTGTCCCCATGCAAATGTGTCTCCTGTCCCCATGTACATGTTTGTCCCCATGCACCAGGATGTCCCCATGCACCGGAATGTCCCCTGTCCCCATGCAAATGTTTGTCCCCATGCACATGTGTCCCCATGCAAATATTTGTCCCCATGCAAATATTTGTCCCCATGCACCAGGATGTCCCCATGCACCAGGATGTCCCCATGCACCGGAATGTCCCGTGTCCCCTGTCCCCATGCAAATGTTTGTCCCCATGCACATGTGTCCCCACGCAAACGTGTCCCCTGTCCCGATGCACCAGGATGTCCCCATGCACCGGAGTGTCCCGTGTCCCCATGCAAATATTTGTCCCCATGCACCAGGATGTCCCCATGCACCGGAATGTCCCCATGCACCGGAATGTCCCGTGTCCCCTGTCCCCATGCAAATGTTTGTCCCCATGCACATGTGTCCCCATGCACCGGAATGTCCCCATGCACCAGAATGTCCCGTGTCCCCTGTCCCCATGCAAATATTTGTCCCCATGCACCAGAGTGTCCCCACGCAAACGTGTCCCCTGTCCCCATGCACCAGGATGTCCCCACGCAAACGTGTCCCCCGCACCGCAGTGTCCCCCGTCCCCCCGCCCCCCCCGCGCTCACCCGTCACGCGTGTCCCCGCTGCCGAGTGCCCGGGCGGCCCCGCGTCGCCATCGGGGAGCGGGGGGGGGGGGGACACGCGGGGACAAGGACGGAGGGGACGGAGGGGACGCGGCGGCCGCGGGGACGGAGGGAGGCGGCGGATGGAGGGGGGGAGGGGGCGCCCCCCCCCGGGGCCACCGTGATGTCACCGGCCCCGGCCCTCCCCCTCCCGCCTCCTCCTCCTCCTCCTCCTCCACCCCCCCCCCCCCAAAAAAAAAAAAAACGGGCCCAGGCGTCCGGGCCCCCCCAGTGAAGGGCCCAGGCGTCCGGGCCCCCCCCCCAGTGAAGGGCCCAGGCGTCCGGGCCCCCCCCCCAATGAAGGGCCCCGGCGTCCGAGCATCTCCCCCCCCCCCATAATGAAGGGCCCCGGCGTCCGGGCCCCCCCCCAGTGAAGGGCCCCGGCGTCCGAGCATCTTCCCCCCCCCCCCCAATGAAGGGCCCCGGCGTCCGGGTCTCCCCCCCCCAAGCTGAAGGGCCCCGGCGTCCGGGCACGTCCCCCCCTCCAATGAAGGGCCCCGGCGTCCGGGTCACCCCCCCCCCCCCGAATGAAGGGCCCAGGCGTCCGAGCATCTTCCCCCCCCCCCCCAAACTGAAGGGCCCCGGCGTCCGAGCATCTTCCCCCCCCCCCCCCCATAATGAAGGGCCCCGGCGTCCGAGCATCCCCACCCCCCCTCCCCACAAACTGAAGGGCCCCGGCGTCCGGGTCCCCCCCCCAAACTGAAGGGCCCCGGCGTCCGGGTCCCCCCCCCAATGAAGGGCCCAGGCGTCCGAGCATCCTCCCCACCCCTCACTGAAGGGCCCAGGCGTCCGGGTCCCCCCATCCAATGAAGGGCCCCGGCGTCCGAGCACCCCCCCCCCACCAATGAAGGGCCCAAAAGTCCGGGCAACCCCCCCCCCCCCCTCTAATTAAGGGCCCCGGCGTCCGAGCATCCCCCCCCCCCCCCCCCCCATTGAAGGGCCCCGGCGTCCGGGCGCAGTCACACACGATCGGTGGCGGGGTGGGGGGGGGCAGGCGGTTTTTATTGAAAAGCGGCGGATTTGGGA
The DNA here is from genome assembly GCF_059628265.1 of Tinamus guttatus. NCBI lineage: Eukaryota > Metazoa > Chordata > Aves > Tinamiformes > Tinamidae > Tinamus > Tinamus guttatus. Next base: position 10,362 of record NW_028290202.1, on the reverse strand, counting down.
ACATTTGGGTGGATTTGGGCAGATTCGGGGCTATTCGGGGGTGGGGGGGGGTCACGGCTCTGCCGGGGGGGGGGGGCGGGTTGAGCGGGGGGGGCGGGGCCGGACGCCTGGGCCCCTCCCCCTTGGAGGGGGGGGGAGATCGGGGCGCCCCCCCCCCAACCACCACGGGGGGGGGGGGGGGGTCCCAATTTGGGGGTTGTTGCACTGGGGGGGGGGGGGGGTCCCGGTTCGGGTGTTGCGTTGGGGTGTTGCACCAGGGGGGGGGTCCCAGTTTGGTGGTTGCGCTGGGGTGTCGCGTTGGCTGTTGCGATCCCGTCGGGGTGTTGCGATCCCGTCGGGGTGTTGCGATCCCGTCGGGGTGTTGCGCTTCGGCGGTTGCGCTGGGCTGTTGCACCGGCTGTTGCGTGCGCAGAGGGGTGTTGCGCTGGGTGAGGGGGTGGGTCCCACTTCGGCGGTTGCATCGGGGTGTTGCGGTGGGGTGTTGCATTGGGGTGTTGCATCGGCTGTTGCACCGGGGGTGATTGCACTGCGGGGTGTCGCACCAGACTGTTGCACTGGGTGTTGCACCAGGAGGGGGTTGCACTGGGCAGGGGGGGGTCCCCAGTTGGACTGTTGCACCGGGGGGGTTGTTGCACGGGGATATTGTCGCCATCCGGCTGTTGCCTTGAGCTGTTGTTGCAGCGGGGGTCGTGATGCTTCAGGGGTCCCCCCCTGTCTCCGGCTGTTCCCTTGGTGTAGGGGTGGCGTCCGGCAGTGGGGGTGTTGTCGGGGGGGTTGCGTCAGGCAGAGAGGGTGTTGTCAGGCATTGGAGGTGTTGTCAGGCAGGGGGTCATGTCAGGCATTGGGGGTGTTGTTGGGAGGTGGCGTCAGGCAGAGGAGGTGGCGTTGGGGGGTGTTGTCAGGCGTTGGGGGTGTTGTCGGGGGGGTGTTGTCAGGCAGGGGGGGATCACGTCAGGCAGACAGGGTGTCATTGGGGGGTGTTGTCAGGTGTTGGGGATGTTGTCAGGCGGAGGGGGTCCTGTCAGGTGGAGGGGGTGTTGTCAAGCGGAGGGGGTGTTGTCGGAGGGCTGTTGTCAGGCGGGGGGATCATGTCAGGAGGAGGGGGTGTTGTCAGGCGTTGGGGGTGTTGTCAGGGGGGTGTTGTCAGGCGGGGGGGATCAAGTCAGGCGTTGGGGGGTGTTATCAGGCAGAGGGGGGTGTTGTCAGGGGGTCAGGAGTTGGGGGTGTTGTCAGGGGGGTGTTGTCAGGCGGAGGGGGTGTCATTGGGGGGGTGTTGTCAGGCGCTGGGGGTGTTGTCAGGGGATCATGTCAGGTGCTGGGGGTGTTGTCAGGGGGGTGTTGTCAGGGGGGTGTTGTCAGGCGCTGGGGGTGTTGTCAGGCTGAGGGGGCGTTGTCAGGCGGAGGGGGTGTCATTGGGGGGGTGTTGTCAGGCACTGGGGGTGTTGTCAGGCGGAGGGCGCGTTGTCAGGCGGAGGGGGTGTCATTGGGGGGGTGTTGTCAGGCGCTGGGGGTGTTGTCAGGGGGGTGTTGTCAGGGGGGTGTTGTCAGGCGGAGGGCGCGTTGTCAGGCGGAGGGGGTGTCATTGGGGGGGTGTTGTCAGGCGCTGGGGGTGTTGTCAGGGGGGTGTTGTCAGGGGGGTGTTGTCAGGCGGAGGGGGCGTTGTCAGGCGGAGGGGGTGTCATTGGGGGGGTGTTGTCAGGCGCTGGGGGTGTTGTCAGGCGGAGGGAGCGTTGTCAGGCGGAGGGGGTGTCATTGGGGGGGTGTTGTCAGGCGCTGGGGGTGTTGTCAGGCGGAGGGGGCGTTGTCAGGCGGAGGGGGTGTCATTGGGGGGGTGTTGTCAGGCGCTGGGGGTGTTGTCAGGCGCGGGGGGCGTGGCCGGGGGGGCGCGGGGGGCGAAGTGGGGGTTGACGTAGCTGAAGCCGGCGAAGTCGCCCGGGTCGATCCCGGCCAGGACCAGCCGGTCGGGGGGCGTCAGCGCCGGCGGCGCCCGCGTGAAGAAACCGTCGAAGTTCTCGGCCCCCCGGCCGCACTGCGCGACCGCGACACCGCGACGGCGACACCGCGACACGGAGACACCGCGACACGGAGACACCGCGACACGGAGACACCGTGATATAGAGACACGGAGACACCGCGACAGTGACACGGCGACACGGAGACACCGCGACATGGAGACACCGCGACACGGAGACACCGCGACGGCGACACCGCGACACGGAGACACCGTGATATAGAGACATGGAGACACCGCGACGGCGACACGGTGACACGGAGACACCGCGACACGGAGACAACGCGACACGGAGACACCGTGACACGGAGACACCGCGACGGCGACACGGAGACACCGCGACGGAGACACCGCGACACGGAGACACCGTGATATAGAGACACGGAGACACCGTGACACCGCGACACGGAGATACCGGGACACCGCGACACGGAGATACCGCAACACCGCGACAGCGACACCGCGACACGGAGACACCGCGACACGGAGACACCGCGACACAGAGACACCGTGATATAGAGACACGGAGACACCGCGACGGCGACACGGAGACACGGAGACACCGTGTGACACCGCGACAACGACACCGCGACACGGAGACACCGTGATATAGAGACATGGAGACACCGCGACGGCGACACGGAGACACCGCGACAGCAACAGTGACACCGCAACACGGAGACACCGTGACACCGTGACACGGAGATACCGCAACACCGCGACAGCGACACCGTGACACGGAGACACCATGTGACACCGCGACAACGACACCGCGACACGGAGACACCGTGATATAGAGACATGGAGACACCGCGACACGGAGACACCGCGACAGCAACAGTGACACCGCGACACCGACACGGAGACACCGTGACACAGAGACATGGAGGCACCGCGACAGCAACAGTGACACCGCGACACGGAGACACCGTGATATAGAGACACGGAGACACCGTGACACAGAGACACCGCGACAGCAACACCGCGACACGGAGACATCGTGACACAGAGACATCGAGACACCACGACAACGACAGCGTGACATGGAGACACAGTGTGACACCACGACAGCGACACAGAGACACGGAGACACCGCGACATGGAGACATGGAGACACCGCGACCGCAACACCACGACAGCGACATGGAGACACCGCGACACCGCGACAGCAACAGTGACACCGCGACACCGCGACAGCGACACGGAGACACCACGACACAGAGACACCGCGACATGGAGACACCATGACAATGACAGCGTGACGTGGAGACACCGTGTGGCACCGCGACAGCAACACGGTGACACGGAGACACCGTGACAGTGACACCGCAGTATAGAGACATGGAGACACCGCAACAGCGACAGCAACACCGCGACACGGAGACACCGTGATATAGAGACACGGAGACACCGCGATATAGAGACACGGAGACACCGCGACAGCGACACCGCAACACCGCGACAGGGACAGCAACACCACAACATGGAGACACCATGACACGGAGACACCACGACAGCGACAGCGACACCGCGATGCCGTGTGACACCACGACAGCAACACGGTGACACGGAGACACCGCAACAGTGACATTGCGACAGTGACACCGTGTGACATCGACACCACGAGACAGAGCCACCATGATGGAGACACCGTGACAGCAACACGGAGACAGCATGACAGTGACACCGAGACACCGTGACAGGGACACGGTGACACCGCAACACCACCACAGAGACACCGTGACAGAGACACCGCAACACCACGACACAACGACAGAGACACCGTGACAGACAGCCGGCAACACCGCGACAGGGAAACCGCGACACCCCCACATACACCGCAATGGGGACACCACCACGGAGACACCGCAACCGAGTCCGCCATGGTGCCACAACACCCGTACAGGCACCGCAACACCCACACAGACACCACGACACCCCCATAGGCACCACAACGGGCACCACCACATCATCACAGACACCACGACAGCCAGACGCAACAACCTCACGGACACCGTGACACCCCCATGGACACCGTGACAGCCGGATGTGACGCCACAACGAACACCGTGACGGACACCGCAACACCGTGACAAGCAACACAACATCCCCACGGATACCCCAACACCACAACAGACACCACGACAGATACCCCCAGACAGACACCCCAACACCGCGACAAGCATTCCAACACCATGACAGACACCGTAACAGCCCCACAGACACCGCAACACCCCAACGGACATCCCCACCAACACCCCAATGGAACCCACAACACCCAGACCCCCCCAGCACCACAACACCCCCCCGGCCACCCCGAGCAGCAACACCCCATCCACAGCGACACCCGCCCAAGCAGCAACACCGCGACAGCCGGTGACACCGCAAAGGGTGACACGGCCACAAAAGAGCCCCCCAGAACAGGCGCCCAGATGTACAGGCGGACGCCACGGCCCCCCCCAGGTACAGCCGGGTCGGGTGTTGGCGGTGGGGGGCGAGGACGGACACACGGACAGACACAGAGAGAGAGAAGAGGGGGTTAGTGCTGCCCCCCCCCCCAAAAAAGGGGGGTTATGGGGAGTGTTGGGGGTTGTTGGGGTGTTGGGGGTTATAGGGGGTGTTGGGGTATTGGGGGGTGTTGGTTGTTGGAGGGTGTTGGGGGTGTTGGGGTGTTGGGGAGGATGTTGGGGTGTTGGGGGTGTTGGGGGGTATGGGGGTTGTTGGGGTATTAGGGCAGGTGTTGGGTAGTATTGGGGGGCATTGTGGGGTGTTGGAGGCTGTTGGGGGGTGTTAGGGGTTGTTGGGGTGTTGGGGGGGTTTGGAGGGTGTTGGAGGGTTATGGGGGGTGTTGGGGGGTACCGGGGTTTTTTTGGGGCAAATCGGGACGATTTTGGGGGTGGTTGCGGGGGGGGTGTCTCATTGATCGGGAGGGGTGAAGGGGGTGTCACAGGACACTGTTAAAGGGGTGTAAATGGGGTGTTGTGGTGGTGTCCAGGGGGGTGGGGGGCCATGTCCAGGGGGGTGCCAGGGGGGTTTTTTGGGGTGAATCGAGATGATTTTGGGTGCATTGGCGGGGGAGGGTCTCATGGATCGGGGCGTGAGGGGGGGGTCAAGTCGGTGTGAAGGGGGGGGTCACAGGGCGCTGTTAAATGGGTGTAAATGGGGTGTTGGGGGGTGGGAGGCCATGTCCAGGGGGGTGCCAGGGGGGTTTTTTGGGGTGAATCTGGCCAGTTTTGGGATTCATGATGGGGAAGGGTCTCACGGATTGGGGGGTGAAGGGGGAGTCACGTGGGTGTGAAGGGGGGGTCACAGGGCGCTGTTAAATGGGTGTAAATGGGGTGCTGGGGTGGTGCCCGGGGGGGGTGGGGGGCCATGTCCAGGGGGGTGCCAGGGGGGTTTTTTGGGGTGAATCGGGCTGATTTTGGGGTTGGTAGTGGGGAGGGGTCTCTTGGATCGGGGGGTGAAGGGGGGGTCACGTGGGTGTGAAGGGGGGGTCACAGGGCGGTGTTAAATGGGTGTAAATGGGGTGCTGGGGTGGTGCCCGGGGGGGGTGGGGGGCCATGTCCAGGGGGGTGCCAGGGGGGTTTTTTGGGGTGAATCGGGCTGATTTTGGGATTGATGGTGGGGAGGGGTCTCACGGATCGGGAGGTGAAGGGGGGGTCACGTGGGTGTGAAGGGGGGGTCACAGGGCGGTGTTAAATGGGTGTAAATGGGGTGCTGGGGTGGTGCCTGGGGGGGTGGGGGGGCATGTCCAGGGGGGTGCCAGGGGGGTTTTTTGGGGTGAATCGAGCTGATTTTGGGATTGATGGTGGGAAGGGGTCTCACGGATCGGGAGGTGAAGGGGGAGTCACGTGGGTGTGAAGGGGGGGTCACAGGGCGGTGTTAAATGGGTGTAAATGGGGTGCTGGGATAGTCTCCGGGGGGGTGGGGGGGCATGTCCAGGGGGGTGCCAGGGGGGTTTTTTGGGGTGAATCGGGCTGATTTTGGGGGTGATGGCGGGGGGGGGTCTCACCGGGCGGGGCGTGAACGGGGGGGGCACTTGGAGGCGCTCCAGGCGCTCCCAGTCGGCATTCCGGAAGAAGGGATGCTGCCGCACGGCCTGCTCGCCGCCCGCGCCCGCGCCCAGCCGCTGCGCCGGCTGCTTCGTCAGGAACTGGGAACGGGAACGGGATCCGTTGGGAAGGGGATCCAGAGGGAATGGGAAGGGGAGGGGGAATGGGGAGCCATAGGGAATGGGAAGGGGAATGGGGAGCCATAGGGAATGGGAAGGGGAAGGGGAATGGGGAGCCATAGGGAATGGGAAGGGGAAGGGGGATCCAGAGGGAATGGGGATCCAGAGGGAATGGGAAGGGGAGGGGGAATGGGGAGCCATAGGGAATGGGAAGGGGAAGGGGAATGGGGAGCCATAGGGAATAGGAAGGGGAAGGGGGAAAGGGAAGGAGAAGGGGAATGGGAAGGGGAATGGGAATGGGATCCATAGGGAATGGGAAGGGGAAGGGGAATGGGGAGCCATAGGGAATAGGAAGGGGAATGGGAATGGGGAAAGGGAAGGAGAAGGGGAACGGGAAGGGGAATGGGAATGGGATCCATACGGAATGGGAAGGGGAATGGGGAGCCATAGGGAATAGGAAGGGGAAGGGGAATGGGGAAAGGGAAGGAGAAGGGGAATGGGAAGGGGAATGGGATCCATAGGGAATGGGAAGGGGAAGGGGAATCCATTGGGAATGGAATGGGAAGGGGAATGGGAATGGGATCCATAGGGAATGGGAAGGGGAATGGGAATCCATTGGGAATGGAATGGGAAGGGGAATGGGAATGGGATCCATAGGGAATGGGAAGGGGAATGGGAATCCATTGGGAATGGAATGGGAAGGGGAATGGGAATGGGATCCATAGGGAATGGGAAGGGGAATGGGAATCGATTGGGAATGGAATGGGAAGGGGAATGGGAATGGGATCCATAGGGAATGGGAAGGGGAATGGGAATCGATTGGGAATGGAATGGGAAGGGGAATGGGAATGGGATCCATAGGGAATGGGAAGGGGAATGGGAATCGATTGGGAATGGAATGGGAAGGGGAATGGGAATGGGGCTCCATAGGGAATGGGAAGGGGAAAGGGAAGGGGAAGGGGAATGGGGCTCCATAGGGAATGGAATGGGAAGGGGAATGGGAATGGGATCCATAGGGAATGGGAAGGGAAAGGGGAATGGCAATCCATTGGGAATGGAATGGGAAGGGGAATGGGAATGGGATCCATAGGGAACGGGAAGGGGAAGGGGAAGGGGAATCCATTGGGAATGGAATGAGGAGGGGAATGGGATCCATAGGGAATGGGAAGGGGAAGGGGAAGGGGAATCCATTGGGAATGGAATGGGAAGGGGAATGGGAATGGGGATCCATAGGGAACGGGAATGGGAGGAGGAATGGGAATGGGAAGGGGAAAGGGAAGGGGAAGGGGAATGGGGCTCCATAGGGAATGGGAAGGGGAATGGGAAGGGGAAGAGGAAGGGGGATCCATAGGGAACGGGAATGGGAGGAGGAATGGGAATGGGAAGGGGAAAGGGAAGGGGAAGGGGAATGGGGCTCCATAGGGAATGGGAAGGGGAATGGGAAGGGGAAGGGGAAGAGGATGGGAAGGGGAAGGGGGATAGGATTGGGAAGGGGAATGGGAATGGGGATCTGTTGGGAATGGGAATGGGAACGGAAAGGGAAAGGGGAATGGGAATGGGAAGAGGAGTGGGAAGGGGAATGGGAAGGGGAAGGAAAAGGAGAAGGGAAGTGGGAAGGAGAAGGGAATGGGGAGGGGGAATGGGAATGGGAAGAAGGGAATGGGAAGGGGATGAGGGATGGGATGGGGGTCTGGGAATGGGGAGTCCATTGGGAATGGGGAATCCATTGGGAATGGGGGGTTGGAATGAGGGAGCCCAAGGGGTTGGGGGGGTCCCGGGGTCTGGGGGGGTCCCATGTTTTGGGGGGATCCCATTTTTTGGGGGGGATTCCCATATTTTTGGGGGATCCCACATTTGGGGGCTCCCATTTTTTGGGGAGGTCTCTTTCCTTGGGAAGGTCCCATTTTAGGGGTCCCATATTGGGGGGATTCCCATGTTTTGGGGGGGTTTCCATGTTTTTGGGGGGTCCCATTTTGGGGAGATTTCCATATTTTTGGGGTGTTCCCAAGTTTTTTGGGGGATTCTCATGTTCTTGGGGATCCCATTTTTGGGGGGATCCCATTCTTGGGGGGGTTCCATTTTTGGGGGGGCGCCCATGTTTTTTGGGGGGGATTCCCATTTTTTGGGGGGGATTCCCAGTTTTTTGGGGGGTTCCATTTTGGGGGGATTCCCAGTTTTTTGGGGGGATTCCCATTTTTTGGGGGGAGGATTCCCATGTTTTGGGGGGATCCCATTTGGGGGGATTCCCATGTTTTGGGGCAAATTCCCATTTTTTGGGGGGTGTTCCATTTTTGGGGGATTCCCATAGTTTTGGGGGATTCCCAGGTTTTTTGGGGGGTCCCATTTTTGGGAGGTTCCATTTTTGGGGTATTTCCATGTTTTGGGGGGATTCCCACATTTTTTGGGGGGGTCCCATTTGGGGGGGATTCCCACTTTTTTGGGGTGTTCCCATATTTTTAGGGGTATTCCCATATTTTGGGGGGGATTCCCAGGTTTTTCGGGGGATTCCCATTTTTGGGGGGGCTTCCCATATTTTTGGGGGGATTCCCATGTTTTGGGGGGGATTTCCATATTTTTGGGGTGTTCCCATATTTTTGGGGTGTTCCCATGTCTTTTGGGGATATTCCCATATTTTTGGGGGATTCCCATATTTTTGGGGTATTCCCATGTTTTGGGGGGGATTCTCAGTTTTTTGGTGGAGATTCCCAGTTTTTGGGGGGTATTCCCAGTTTTTTGGGGAGGATTCCCAGGTTTTTGGAGGTATTCCCATATTTTGGGGGGATATTCCCATATTTTTGGGGGGGATTCCCATGTTTTTTGGTGGAGATTCCCAGTTTTTTGGGGAGGATTCCCATGTTTTTGGGGGTGTTCCCATGTCTTTTGGGGGATAGTCCCATATTTTTGGGGGATTCCCAGGTTTTTGGGGGTTCCCGTTTTTGGGGGTATTCCCATGTTTTTGGGGGTATTCCCAGTTTTTGGGGGGATTCCTAGGTTTTTGGGGGAGGATTCCCATGCTTTTGGGGGATCCCATTTTGGGGGGCATTCCCAGGTTTTTGGGGGGAATTCCCAGGTTTTGCGGGGTCCCCGTTTTTGGGGGTATTCCCATGTTTTTGGGGGTATTCCCATGTTTTTGGGGGTATTCCCACGTTTTTTGGGGGGATTCCCAGTTTTTTGGGGAGGATTCCCAGGTTTTTGGGGGTGTTCCCATGTCTTTTGGGGGATAGTCCCATATTTTTGGGGGATTCCCAGGTTTTTGGGGGTTCCCGTTTTTGGGGGTATTCCCATGTTTTTGGGGGGATTCCCAGTTTTTGGGGGGATTCCCAGGTTTTTGGGGGAGGATTCCCATGCTTTTGGGGGGATCCCATTTTGGGGGGCATTCCCAGGTTTTTGGGGGGAATTCCCAGGTTTTGGGGGGTCCCCGTTTTTGGGGGTATTCCCATGTTTTTTGGGGGATAGTCCCATATTTTTGGGGGGATTCCCATGTTTTTTGGTTTGGTGGAGATTCCCAGTTTTTTGGGGAGGATTCCCATGTTTTTGGGGGTGTTCCCATGTCTTTTGGGGGATAGTCCCATATTTTGGGGGGGATTCCCAGGTTTTTGGGGGTTCCCGTTTTTGGGGGGATTCCCAGTTTTTGGGGGGATTCCTAGGTTTTTGGGGGAGGATTCCCATGCTTTTGGGGGGATCCCATTTTGGGGGGCATTCCCAGGTTTTTGGGGGGAATTCCCAGGTTTTGGGGGGTCCCCGTTTTGGGGGGTATTCCCATGTTTTGGGGGGTATTCCCACGTTTTTGGTGGAGATTCCCAGGTTTTTGGTGGAGATTCCCAGTTTTTGGGGAGGATTCCCATGTTTTGGGGTGTTCCCGTTTCCGGGTGTTCCCGCGCACCCCCTTGCAGGCGGCTACAGCCTCCCGGGACAGCGCGCGGGGGTAGGTGACCGTCTGCTCCAGGATGGCCTGGAACAGCTCGTCCTCGTCCTCGCCGTCGAAGGGCGGCTGTTGGGACCGCAACACCCGGAACGGCTCCCGAACGGCCCCAAACACCCCAGAACACCCCCAAAACACCCCCAAATACCCCCAGAACACCCCAAAACACCCCCAAACACCCCCAAACAGCCCCAAACACCCCCAGAACACCCCCAAACAGCCCCAAGTACCCCAGAACACCCCAAACACCCCCAGAAC